>NW_015346206.1:0-205 GCF_001447785.1 Gekko japonicus
TTGCTCCATTATACTCTATGGGGACCATTCTAGTCAAGGGTTCCCACAGGTGGAGAATCGATCTGGGGGTATCTGGGGCGGTGTTTTTGAGGTAGAGACACCAAATTCGCAGCATAGTTGCTGGTACCAAGTTTCAAAAAGATTGGACTGGGGGTGCCACCTTCCTGTTGGGTTTTTGGCACTACCACAGTTGCACTGGTTCTGC
>NW_015346207.1:0-205 GCF_001447785.1 Gekko japonicus
CCACCAACAACCCAAAGGACATCAAGCACCATAAGAACAATTAAAATGAATGCTGCGAGCTGACTGGGAGTTAAGAATACCTAATTATGGCTGCCACCATCAAACGAATTACAACCATCACTAGCACTTTATTATGGTTTTAGAATTGTTTTTAATTGTAATTTATGTTTTAATATAATCTATTTGTTTTTATGTAAGCAGCCCT
>NW_015346208.1:0-205 GCF_001447785.1 Gekko japonicus
CCCCCCCCAATCCACATTCCAGCCACTGCTGCAAGGAACCAAGACTTGGAGCCCATGGCACTGGCACAGGAGGAGGGCATTTGGGGAAGCAAAAAATATTGAGCTGCCCTGCTCATGTTGCTGTTAGCACAGCAGTACACGAGAGGGCTGCCAATAAATAATGTGAGGGCCCATGCTAATAACGTTTTTCCCAAGGCTGTTTTAG
>NW_015346209.1:0-205 GCF_001447785.1 Gekko japonicus
TAATGGAGACCATTCATCCACCCTTCATGCAGCAAGGAGTAGGTCTTAGTTCCCTATCCACCCCATGTTCCTAAGGATTCTTCGACTACAGCCTTGGTCTTGATTAGAGTTCTCCACCTCTGGGTGGGGTCTGGAGCCACCCAGAACTACAACCGATCAGTTCCCCTGGAGAAATTAAAAAGATCAGTTCCACTGGAGAAAATGG
>NW_015346210.1:0-205 GCF_001447785.1 Gekko japonicus
AACTCAGCTTACAGGGAACACTGCATTACATGTATTTAAATGTGTGAAGTTGTTAAGCCATCTTTTAAAAATATTTAAACGAAAACCAATGGCTTTCAGTTCTCCTTTTAGGGAAGATGCTTGTTTTGTTTCTTACGGTTCCTGAGGGGTAACCATGTTAATCTGTTGCGGTAAAATCAAACAAAACCCAGTAGTATCTTAGAGA
>NW_015346211.1:0-205 GCF_001447785.1 Gekko japonicus
CAGTCATATGAGTCTGATGAGAATATTGATTTCTATGGTGTAAAAAAGCTTCACCCCCTAATTTCCTCACATGCAGCTGCAGTAAGTTCAAAAGAGCAAGTCAGGCTGGGATAATCCCCCAGTCAGTTGGCAACCTTGGTCACAGCTGAACCCCCAAACTCGTTTCGGTGTCATGACACATCTCCCTGAGAGATGGTGTGACTTT
>NW_015346212.1:0-205 GCF_001447785.1 Gekko japonicus
AGTGCCTTTATGGATCGCAAGACATGGTGACAGAATGGCCACTGGCTTAGGTAACTTTAAAAAAAGTTTAGACAAAATGATGATACCTAGAGACTCCACGTAAAGAGGCAGTCTGTCTCCCTATACCATTTAATGGCAGGCAAATATCAAAACAGGATTATCTTCTTCATGCTCTGGTTTGGTCTGATCCAGCAGGGCTTTTCTT
>NW_015346213.1:0-205 GCF_001447785.1 Gekko japonicus
TGCAGAAGACCATGCTCAGATGAGTGAAGTTGTTGTGGTGAAGCATAGGAGGAGAGACAGTCCCACAGTTATGAGGGTCTGAGGCCAAGAATGGCTTTGTATGTGATAACCAATGCCTTCAATTTAACCCTGTAGCTAATGGGCAACTAGCAAGTGACTATAGAATGTGTTATCATGCATGGTCTGCCTAGCTCCTGATAATAAC
>NW_015346214.1:0-205 GCF_001447785.1 Gekko japonicus
CTTTCTGTGTCTTGAGGCTAATTGGCCCTTCCGGGCAACTAAGCCCACCCTCTCTTTTCCTATAGGTAATGGCTGAGGAAAATCTGTTTCCCTGCCTCTGAAGAAGCGCGCCTGCACAGGAGAGCCGCCATTGGTCACTGCTGTCATCAAACAGCAAAGAGGTGGCCACGATCTCTGGTGCGCTTTTACTATTGGCTCCTTCAGG
>NW_015346215.1:0-205 GCF_001447785.1 Gekko japonicus
TGACTCAGCTTAGAGGGAACACTGTCCCGACCCCATGAGGTAGGCCATTTCACAAGCCGGGGCCCACAAAAGAGAAGGCTCGTGTTCGGCCACGTTAGACGGGAGCAGCGGAACAAAACTGAATCCGGCAGAACCGTAAAGACTAACGACGCTTCCCAGGAGCAACGTCTGAGTCCGGGGGGGCACCTTTCAGACCAACAAAGTT
>NW_015346216.1:0-205 GCF_001447785.1 Gekko japonicus
AGTGATGGGGCTGGATGCCATAATCTTAGATATTCTATTAAGTTCCCCAAAACAAGCAATACCTTTGGGCAGCCAAGTTAGCAACCCAGTAAATAACACCTCATGGGGAGAGTTAGTTTTTTTTCCAGACCCATTGATTGGCTTAACACCATCTGGATATATGAAAACACGTATATCCTACAAGAGCAGTCGCTCAAAACTAATT
>NW_015346217.1:0-205 GCF_001447785.1 Gekko japonicus
GTGGGACTAACATTAGTCAAACAACTACAATTTGTACACTGTGAGGACAGTCAAACGCTATCAGTTATTCCAGGGCTGCTTTTTGTAGAGCGGTTGCAAATGTATTGTGACCAGATTGTTATCTGGGGTGGCCTGAAGGATAATATTATCCAAATGTTATATCAACCTGTTTTGGACAAGGCTTGGTCAAGCTTCTGGTGCAGCA
>NW_015346218.1:0-205 GCF_001447785.1 Gekko japonicus
TGCTGCAAGGCCCTGCTCCTGCGCTGAGCCAGGTGGCTGGAGACTCTGTGGCTTCCCACTGATTTCCCCCCAGCCCCAGAGCCCACAACAGAAGTGATGGGTGAGTCCCAGACACAGTTTTCCACTAACGAGAAATCTGTTGAATGGAATAGATGTATCTTGTATTTTTTACGTTCTGTTCTTCAGATTTCTTGTGTCACTCAGT
>NW_015346219.1:0-205 GCF_001447785.1 Gekko japonicus
AGGCGTCGGTGACCATCGGGCGGAACTCCTCGCAGGGCTCGGTGGACGTCAACATGGGCCGCTCGAGCTTCATCTCGCGCCGCCACCTCGAGCTGGCCTTCCGCGCGCCCCACTTCTACCTCCGCTGCCTCGGCAAGAACGGCGTCTTCGTCGACGGCGCCTTCCAGCGGCGCGGCGGGCCGGCCCTCCAGCTCCCCCCGCAGTG
>NW_015346220.1:0-205 GCF_001447785.1 Gekko japonicus
AAGCTAGTTCTTTGGACATTTGTGTGTCTGTGTGTGATCTGCTGTCAAGTGGCCTATCACTTATGGGGACCCTGCTCAGGCCTCGCCAGGTGAGGGCCCTCGGGGCGTCCTTGAGTGAGTCAATCCACCTCAGGCCTTTCTCTTTGCCTCCTGCCTCCGGCTTTTTCTAGCATCATTAATCATATAAGGCAGGGGTCATTTCCTG
>NW_015346221.1:0-205 GCF_001447785.1 Gekko japonicus
CCAAAAGGGAGAGCAGCCGCTGGGGCCTCGGAATAAGCCATGCCACCAGGTGAGGGGCCTCCCCACCAAGGTATACTGATGTTGGTACCCAGTGCTGGAGCAGAATTACCTACAACCTGCGAGGTACCTGGAAGGGTAAAACTACCACAGCCATGACCATATGGCATTGAGCCAAGAGTAGCTGCATAACCCTCCTGCGCTGGGC
>NW_015346222.1:0-205 GCF_001447785.1 Gekko japonicus
GGATGCCGAGACCCTTTTACGGCTGGGTTGGGCTTCCCCAGCACTGGGTCGGTCGGCAGCTCTGGGTGGGGCGATTCCTGGGGATTTGGGGGGGCGGAGTCTGGGGAGGGCGGGGCGAGGAGAGGGAAAGGACTTTCTTGGGGGTAGAGTGCCACACAGTCCCCCTCCAAACCAGTCACTTTCTCCCGGGAACTGAAATCCCAGG
>NW_015346223.1:0-205 GCF_001447785.1 Gekko japonicus
TCTCACAACAACCCTGTGAGGCAGGTTAAAGCTGAGAGAGAGAATGACTGGCCTAAGGCTACCTAGTGAGCTTCCATGGCAAGTGAGGGCTTGCACGTGCACCTCCCAGGTTCTAGTCTGACCAGTACATCACAATCCTGTGAAAACACAGGGCACTGTCCTACAAGGGGGACAGATAACAAGCAGAAGAAGATATTGGATTTAT
>NW_015346224.1:0-205 GCF_001447785.1 Gekko japonicus
CACAGGCACCCTCCCCTTCAGAGCATCTCCAGGAATCACAGAGAGTCCTTGTCAGTTGGAAGGAATTAGACTGGACTGCCTCATAGACTCTTCCGCTCAGCACAAGGCAGCTTTATATGATCGTATGATGTAGTGGTTAAGAGTGTTGTTGGACCAGGTGATTCAGATCAAAGCCCCAGGGTTGAATCCCCCACTCATGCCATGG
>NW_015346225.1:0-205 GCF_001447785.1 Gekko japonicus
CAGGGCCCTGCAGGACCGATTACACTTCCACATGGCCTGTAAGACTGAGCTCTTCCTCCAGGCCTTTGATTAGTAAGCCGCACGTAACAAATCAAGGCCCTCGCCCAACACTAACACTAATACCATCATCAACAGCATGCAGTCCACCAACACAACCCAGACTGCGATACCATCCAACTGTACCTTTTTATTATTTGATGCTATT
>NW_015346226.1:0-205 GCF_001447785.1 Gekko japonicus
CAGCTCCATGTAGTTCTACCTTTATATTAACAAGAGCAAATATACCGAACTAGAACCATTCTGCTCTTTTTACGTCCTTGAGGTCTGTATTATTTGAAGTTTTTAAAAATTAAGTAACAGTGCGATCCTAAACAAGATTACATCCTTCCAAGTTCCTTGAAATCCCTGAGTTTAGAAGGGTGTAGATCTGTTTAGGATCGCATTG
>NW_015346227.1:0-205 GCF_001447785.1 Gekko japonicus
TCTTGGTGTGTGGGGTCTCTTGGTTTGCTGACACTTATCTGGGTGACAGCATCAGCTTCAGGCCTTAAAAATTCCTTCTGTGGGGCTTGTCTACAATGGTGCTTAGCTGGCAGCACTCTGCTGATCCCTTGAGAGGATCCAGTTGCAAGGGGAAAAAGCCATTGCCTGGAAAATCGAGAGAATAAAAGAAAGACAACATCCACAT
>NW_015346228.1:0-205 GCF_001447785.1 Gekko japonicus
CTTCAATCAGGTGGACTTTGTCCAACAGCTGCCAAAAACCATCAGTGGCAAAATCAGAAGAAATGAATTAAGGAAAAAGGAATGGGGACAGATGTAGCACTCACATGTTCTCCATCTAGGTAACGAAGTTCAAGGAGACACCAAATATTTGCAATAAATGTATGTCTTTTGTATGTTAGGAGTTTTTGAGGGGAAGAAAGTGGGG
>NW_015346229.1:0-205 GCF_001447785.1 Gekko japonicus
AAAATGTTCCTTTACTTCATCGGGTAGGTGAAGGATTTTTAAGAATGCTTGAGATGAAATTCTTTACGTATGAGTCCCTGTGCAGGAAACTGGAACTGGTGTGATGACATCATAGGACTTCACACTAGGAAACGATTTGAGGGTGTGCTCTGAATTACCAGTAAGGAGCATGAAGCGGTGGTCACAAGATGTCTGTTGTGAGATG
>NW_015346230.1:0-205 GCF_001447785.1 Gekko japonicus
TTTTCGGTTTGGCACTGAATTTTATTTACAGATCAAGGGGGTGGCGATGGGGAGTGCATTTGCACCCAGCGTAGCCAACCTTTTCATGGGAGATTTTGAGGCAGAATGGATAATGAGTTGCAATAATCCTTATTTTGATCACATATTATTTTATAAACGTTATATAGATGATTTATTTATGTTGATTAAGGGAGGGGACAATGTG
>NW_015346231.1:0-205 GCF_001447785.1 Gekko japonicus
GAAATATAAAGAATAAGAAATAAGAACAATATATTTAACTGTGAGCAAAAGGCATATGCTAAAATTATAAGGTAGAGAATGAAATGAACTCTTTGGTTATAGTATGAGGCCAACGACTATGTTTAAAAACGACACTACGAATCATCCCCTAATGTGTATTCATGTGTGTATGTATTATTATTGTCAGGGCTATTTTGGGGCAGGA
>NW_015346232.1:0-205 GCF_001447785.1 Gekko japonicus
CAGAAGAAACCACTTGGATCTCTTGCAGCTTGAACTCCACGATTCAGGTAGATCGAGTGGAGGTCTGCAGTGGGCTACCCCAGGAAATGGTTCCAGAAGTCGCAGCCAGCACTGAATTATTTTGATAGATTTGTTGACTGGGGTAAAGCGGAGAGAATGCGTTAACTTTAATTTTAGCCCAGCTGAATGGTCTGTATTTTCCCTT
>NW_015346233.1:0-205 GCF_001447785.1 Gekko japonicus
TCTCCATTGAGGTCTTAAACCTTCAGCCACGGTTTCTTGTTCTCCGAAGCCGGAACATCCTCCGAAGCCGGTGAAGCCTGTCGTCCAAAAGATGGCTCCACCGGTCACTCACCCAATGCCTGTCTGACCCCCAACAAGATCCTGCTTCAGTCCCGTAATGGGATAGATACAAGAAAGATAGATACAAGAAAGATATGACAAGAGG
>NW_015346234.1:0-205 GCF_001447785.1 Gekko japonicus
TCTTGCCTTGAAAACCTCATGGGGTCACCGTAATTTAGTTGGAACTCGGCAGCACTTTCCAAGCATGTTCAGGCTGTTTTTCTTGTGGAGGGGTATGATTAACAGACATTTTTGAGGAAGCTTGTGGCAAGAGTTTTCTATTTAAACTAAATTTTCATTAAGAAGCTTTGATTGTTCCTCTGCTAACTGATTCAGTCAGGTTTGG
>NW_015346235.1:0-205 GCF_001447785.1 Gekko japonicus
GGAGGCATTAACACTCTACATTTTTTTGCAAGCCAAGTTTCGATATCCTCCTCTGGGATACTTGTGGTCCGCAACGAGACAGTAAGGACTCTTGTCTCTCCCCTAAATAGTGGGATGATGTCAAAATCACTCAACGCTTCTATATGAGCCTTGAGTGCTGTCCTGACATGTACCCAAAATCTTTGATAAGCCGCTTCTGACACCA
>NW_015346236.1:0-205 GCF_001447785.1 Gekko japonicus
CTATCTCTGATTGCATCCCAGAAACCGGCCTGCCGGCCACAGAGAAAGCATAGCACAAGAGCATGAAGAAGGCATCTGGGCCAGCTCCTGGAATTTCCACTTAGAGGAGCTCAGTTAGCCCAAACCAGAGGAGGTACTATGGAGGTAGGACCAGTGGTCTCCAACCCATGATTGGGGACATTCAGGTGGACCACATACTTCTCAC
>NW_015346237.1:0-205 GCF_001447785.1 Gekko japonicus
CCTGCTTTGAGCTCCCCACAGCTTTTTGCAGGGAGCAGGGTAAAGATGACTCAGGGCCATTTAAATCAACAGCTGATAGGCAGGGAGAAATCTCCCTGCTGTCTCAGCTGCAGGCTCCCTTGTGCAAACTGGTTTAAAGGGGCTACAGGAGACAGCCCAAGACAACAGAACAAGTGGGGAGAGCTCTCCCCACCAGCCCAGCTGT
>NW_015346238.1:0-205 GCF_001447785.1 Gekko japonicus
CTGGGGAGGGGAATGACGCCCTAGAGAGTCCACCCTAACCCTAAACAGCCGTTTTCTCGGAGGGGGGGACGACTGATCCCTGTAGCCTGGAGGTCAGGTATGAGTCCGGCAGATCTCCAGCCACCCTCTGGAGGTGGAAAGGGAGCAAAACAACCGTGTGACATATTATGCCGAAGACCCTCTTCCCCTAGTGATGAATGTGACT
>NW_015346239.1:0-205 GCF_001447785.1 Gekko japonicus
GCAGATTGAACACATTTCCAATCGTCCAGGGCGACGGATTGTAGGGTAATTCATCTACCCCCCCCCCAATACACTTAACAAAAACAAACCCTCTTGATTTTTAGAACAACATAGGACAAGCTGGTTTTGGAAGGTAGCTACCGTATGTTGGTTGGCTGTGGAGTAGCTAAATTTGAGGTCAGTACCCTCCTTAGAGCATGGTCGC
>NW_015346240.1:0-205 GCF_001447785.1 Gekko japonicus
ATACACTCTTTTTGTTTTATTTTGGTTGGTCTCAATAAAAGTTATTAGATGGCTTGTGGTGACCTAGATACATAAGTGATCATAATGTATCCCAAAGCACATTGCCTATCTTGAACCAAGCAGATTTTTATAACTTTTGCTGCGATATCCACTGGAGTGTGGTGTGCTGCAAGGGGCAATCCTCTCACCAATGTTGTTCAACATC
>NW_015346241.1:0-205 GCF_001447785.1 Gekko japonicus
TAACTGAATAGTTAGCTTGTTAGGCTACACATAAAGTTTACCAGTATAAAATTATGACATAGTACTTAAGGCGAAAGTTGCAGCAACAAACTAAAAGTTCTTGCATAGCTTTCTTATTTCTATCCTTATATCATTTCAGTGCAGACTGCTATTATTATTCTTGTTCATTGTTATCGTTCTTGTATTGTAACTGATTTGTTTCTTT
>NW_015346242.1:0-205 GCF_001447785.1 Gekko japonicus
CCCATCCACAGTACATATTAACCCCCATCAACCCACTGCTCCCATCTGGCTGTGTTCTACCACCCTTTGCTGAAAAAAGGAATGAACAAAAACGGTCAGTCATATATTATTTAAAAAACATTTTAAAGTCCTGCCATTTGGTGTTTGTTTGTGTCTGATTTACATTAATGGATGCCAAACAACCTCAGGTATGCAGACGATACCA
>NW_015346243.1:0-205 GCF_001447785.1 Gekko japonicus
CAGACCAACACGGATACCCCACCTGAATCCTCCTTGTTGTATTATTCTGTTGCTGTGCAAGTAAGTTAATTGGAACAAGCATAAATAAAAAGTTTAAATCTGAAAAATAAAATCCCTCTTGGGGACACTACATGACTTCTGTTTGCGGATATTGCTGTGGACTAAGGCAGCAGCTACCCACATACTCTGCCAGCTTGAAAGATGA
>NW_015346244.1:0-205 GCF_001447785.1 Gekko japonicus
TGGGTAATTACATGGTACTCCTGCTGCTTCCTGACCCAGTTCTCCCCCGACCCGCCTCTGCCAAATCTGGGTTAAGTACACGCTCTTGCTACTGCATGGTTGACCTTGAGGAGCTTCAGAGAAGACAGGAGTGCCTCAGACCCTTCGAACGCAGCCTTGGCGTCAGACCAGGAAAAAAGGAAGCTTCGACGCTCAAAAGCTCATC
>NW_015346245.1:0-205 GCF_001447785.1 Gekko japonicus
TGAACCATGAACCAGTCCACAAACCCATACAATCTGGGAGGTTGGTTTGCAAACTACCCCGTTTGTATCAGTTTATGAGCCATTTATAGTTTGAACCCCTGTTTTCTGCTGCCTGTGGCTTTTCGCAGGAAGCAGGAACCATTTAAACACCTTCGTTCTGCTCCCTGTGAAAAGCTCAGCTGTTTTTCTGCTCTTCATGAACCGC
>NW_015346246.1:0-205 GCF_001447785.1 Gekko japonicus
ACATCACATGTAGTTTGGCTTGGAGGCACATCAATATGAAAGTCCGTATGATCACATCAGTAAACAGATTTAGCAAAAAAAAGTAGGTATACTAGGTTGCCAGCATCCTAAATTCTGAGATACATGAGGCAGAGATCACACTAAACTGCAGGTATAATTAGGTATGGGCACGGATTGTGTTGGTTCTTGACTGAACCATGAACTG
>NW_015346247.1:0-205 GCF_001447785.1 Gekko japonicus
GTTACTCACCTTTGGGCATCTGCCTTGACTAGTTAAATTGGAGTACATGGGAGGAAGGCATGCTTTTAGGCTCTGTGAACAAACATTCAGGGCTGGATGTGGTAAATGGCATTTCAATACACATTTGAAGGTTTAGTAATGTAATTGATTTTTCCAAGCAGCTGTTAGGTGCATCTTGTAAAAAGAGAAAATGAACTTTCCATTA
>NW_015346248.1:0-205 GCF_001447785.1 Gekko japonicus
AAAGCCAGGTGATTGCTTGCAAAATACTCATTATTGGGAGCTCAGACTCTGATGTCTTCCTTTGTAGCCTTTAGTCATGTTCCTGCCATTTTACACATTAAGAAATATTTGTGGTGCTCTTTTACACCATTTTACACCATTTTACACCATGATTACTGGCCCAAAGAGAGTCTCATGAAATTTGCACCCATCACTGAAACTTGCT
>NW_015346249.1:0-205 GCF_001447785.1 Gekko japonicus
CCTCCGGAGGTGGGAAGGCTTCACGCTCCGGCTGGTTGCGGTGTCCAGAAGCACCTTTGTGGGGAGAGGTTCACTTTCTTCTCAGCAGCCCCGATGCTTAGAGGGGATCAGAGCGTGGTGAGGAATCCCTGACGGGTGGCAGGAGGAGGGGAGCGCAGACGTTCAGCCTGGAACCAGGTCCATGCTTGAACGAAACCTCTGTACC
>NW_015346250.1:0-205 GCF_001447785.1 Gekko japonicus
ATACAAGATCTGGGCTCTGAATGGCCACCCTTTAACCATGACCACCCCATTTAAAAGATACTTACCTCTGAATTATAGAGCAAAGGAGAACGCTGGATACAGATCAGACAACGCTGAGGTGGGAAAGCCTAGTTAGTGTATTATTATGCACAATTGTACTGAGAAATCAAGGAATTAGCCTTGTTGAACTTTAAATTGCCAAAGC
>NW_015346251.1:0-205 GCF_001447785.1 Gekko japonicus
GGTGTAATCTAGCCATTTTATTTTTGTGTAATCTTTCCTCTAAAGAGCCATGTAGGCTAAGTTAGACTGAGCGAGAGTGACTATTCCAGGGTCATCCCCTGATCATCAATTGATGCTTTGGAGCTGTTTGAAAGCCAGGTAGATTGCATTCCCAAGGTTAGGAAAGGCATCCCAAGGTCTACAAGAATGCTTGCTTGATTAACAA
>NW_015346252.1:0-205 GCF_001447785.1 Gekko japonicus
GGCCTACAAGCTCCACAAATTAGATATCCTGCTTGGTATTATGGGTCATTCTGTGAGGAGTGCTGCTACCAATGCAGCTTTCGCCAGACATACCATGGTTTTGCAAGGCAGCTACTTGGTCATCCATCTCCATCTTCGTTAGGCACTATAAGATAAACACATATAACTCAGCCAAAGCTGCCTTTGGCAGAAGAGTGCTCCAGCA
>NW_015346253.1:0-205 GCF_001447785.1 Gekko japonicus
ATTCTGGTCCCAAGCCCCAGGAAGTAATTTACACTCCCATCCTACTGAAATCTGTCTGTAATTCACTTGTCTGATTAGTTTCAATGGGATTGCAGCAGAACTGACTTAAATCGGGGGGTCAGGAACCCCACTTCTGCTGTGTGGAATGCTGTTCAAACAAATGACAAAGATGGTCGGACTCCAATGGTAGCAAGAGAAAGAAATT
>NW_015346254.1:0-205 GCF_001447785.1 Gekko japonicus
CCCCCACCCAATGTATTAACACTGACAAATACCATCATTATAGTTATTAGATAAGAATAAATAATGTAAACGATCAGTTCTGCATTTCCTGTACTGATGAATGAATGAGGAACCAGTGAACTAATTAGGCAGCCATTAAGTGAAGTCTATCTGTTATTCGAGATAAAAGCATTTTGCTGTGATTAAAAATAAATTTGAGTGTATA
>NW_015346255.1:0-205 GCF_001447785.1 Gekko japonicus
GTGTTACTTCAAAATGTTTAGGATCCATTTATAATTAGGTGGCCCCTAGACAGCTACTCTGACCCAGTTCTGCTGCAGTAGCAACAGACAGAAGGAACATTCCTTCACCTGTGCCACCTTGCTATCTACACATCTGCTATTGAGAAACTGCAAGAATGAAGAAAGGATAAAGTCTCCAATGCTATAAGGAAGAAAAACAGTCCAG
>NW_015346256.1:0-205 GCF_001447785.1 Gekko japonicus
TAACAGTTACTAACTATTGTGCCTGCTATAATAATGTCAAGGAAGGCACATTCTCTTAAGTGGCCAAAGTCAGCCAACGCTGATGCCAAGGTGGTATAGGCAGTGCCCTAAGGCAGGTTAAGCGAGTTGAGCAGATTGATAAAGCTGAGCAGGGAAGGCCGGTGTCGTTTGGACATCTGCTGCCTCAGTCAAAGGCCTGGCAGAA
>NW_015346257.1:0-205 GCF_001447785.1 Gekko japonicus
GCAGAGCTACTTGAGTCTAACTGCATTGATTTCAGTGGGCTTCGGCTGGGGTAACTGCAGAGGATTGTACTCCCAACAGGGCAATCCTAAACTAGGGTTGTCATCTCCCACTTGGCAAATTCCTGGAGAGGTGTACAGTGCCACAGATTCCAGCCTCCACAACAGCTGGGAAACGAATCCCTGCAGTCTGGAGATCAGCTGTAAT
>NW_015346258.1:0-205 GCF_001447785.1 Gekko japonicus
GCATATACTGTTCTTGCAGCTGTCGACATCACAGTTGGCACTATTTATTGTTAATGCTTCTCTGGCCAAGGTGGACTGATTCACAGGTGCTAATGTATTCTTATGAAATTTGTATGTCTCCTAAAACAGAGCTTGACTTTGAAGAAATAAAGATGGTGTGGTCTGTGGAAACAGCTAAGAAGAAGGCAGTCCATTGGGCACTTCC
>NW_015346259.1:0-205 GCF_001447785.1 Gekko japonicus
TAGTACCTCTGCAGGCGATGAGTCATGTGTCCGTGTTTCCCATCATGTACCTTAATAAAATCTTCCCTCTGCACGCAAAGGCAGCACGCGAGATAGGGACTGCCTTTCTGGTATGCTAGTTTGGATGGGGGAGCATTATCCAAAAGAGGGCACGATCCGATGCGGTACAGCCTGTCGTGCATCTGCTTGATGGCGCAGCTTCGCT
>NW_015346260.1:0-205 GCF_001447785.1 Gekko japonicus
GGGGGGGAATACTCTATGTAGCCCTCTAGACATGACCCCTCTGTATGTAGACTGAATGCAGGAACAGGAGCATGAGTGTTCTGGTCCTGCCTCCTGCCTCCACGTGACTGCCTGGTCGTGACCCCAACACCTAGACTCAGAGGCAGTGTTAGTACATATGCTCCCTCCCAGTGATTGGCTCCTGTCATGATCTGGGCTGTGCCAC
>NW_015346261.1:0-205 GCF_001447785.1 Gekko japonicus
CCTGTTCCACTGGTTCCATTATTGGTGCAGGAAGATTCACAGAAAGCCACAGTTCTGGTCTCAGTGGTAGAGGCAAATTCATTTGTCTAGGTCCCCAAAACCCTTGGGCTGGCCCTAGCAGTGACCCACAGATGCCACTGAGAGATGCAGCAACAGACATCTCTCTGTGTATGTGCTAAGTGCTGTCAAGTCACTTTTGACTTAT
>NW_015346262.1:0-205 GCF_001447785.1 Gekko japonicus
AGTGTGTGACTAGCCCAAGGTGGGTTTTCAGACCTGGAATCTCCTCGTCTAGCACTTTAACCACTATGCTGCACAAGTTTTCCATAGTTATAATCCATTGTTCTTCAAAGGAGCTAAGGGGCCAAATTTATGGATTTGGCAATACTATTCACAAGAACCCTGTGAGATCATTAGTCTGATAATGAATGAATGAGTGAGTGAATGA
>NW_015346263.1:0-205 GCF_001447785.1 Gekko japonicus
CATCTTCTTCAGAGACGCACGACTGAACTAAGCTGAGCTAACGCCTAAGTATTGCAGATTTAGGACTGCAGATTTAGGTGTGCAAGGGCTTTTTTGTATCTTAGTGAGGAAAACCTGGGATTGCCATCGTGTTTAGACTTCATGAGGGTCAACATTAGATGCCATATGCCATCATGTATATCAGTGGTGGCGAACCTATGGCACG
>NW_015346264.1:0-205 GCF_001447785.1 Gekko japonicus
TGCAGGAAGTGAAGACAGCACCATATACGATGACATTTGGATGTCTGCCTAGGACCTGGGAAATGCATATTCAAATCTGCTACTCTGTGAAGCAGCACACTGGGTTCTGTTGGTTTATTAAAAGATTTTTTTTGTTGCTGTTGTTAAAAAGAGACGTAAAGTGCTTAAGGAAACCTCCATAAAAACAGGAAATTCAGATCCTGAA
>NW_015346265.1:0-205 GCF_001447785.1 Gekko japonicus
TGTCCTCGCTCTGGAGGATTCATTAAAGATAAAGTAAATGGGACGCAAGCAAAAAACCCACACACCCCCACTTTGCCTTGGACAGAAAGGTCGGGGAGCTGCAGGCTCAGCTGGAGTACGAACGGCTCCAGCGGGAGAAGCTGGAGGCCCAGCTGGACGAGTACCGGGAAGAGATTATGAAGCTCAAAGAGCAGCAGGGCAAAGA
>NW_015346266.1:0-205 GCF_001447785.1 Gekko japonicus
AATAATGGACAGGGGCTCAGAAATTACATTCTTGAGTTCTATTAGTACCCTTAGATGCCGTTCATCCGGCCCCGAGGACTTAGTAGGCTGCATTCCTTCATCATGTCTTCTATTTTTGCCATGTTAAACATCATTTCCCTCACAAGAGAGGACTGGGGGAAAGTAGGAACTGAGTAGTGTGGGAACAGTGAAAATATCTGCGTGG
>NW_015346267.1:0-205 GCF_001447785.1 Gekko japonicus
TCTTCCTGGGCAGCCAGGCTGGGTACTGCTGCAGCAAAGCGTGACCCACAGTCATTCTGCCCCTCTTGGTGGCTCCAGTTGTGCCTCAGTTCAATCGACTAGTTTATCACTTGGCTAATTAAGAGATTCTATCAGCTGATTCACCACTCTCCTTTGCAAAGATGCCTTTTAAACAGTAATCATAATTATCTGTTGTAGATTTTCC
>NW_015346268.1:0-205 GCF_001447785.1 Gekko japonicus
TAGATTCAAAAAGCAAGGGAAATATTAACATATGATTTTTTAATGAGACGGCTGTACAAGAAATTGGTCTCTTTGGGAAAACAGAAGCCATAAGACTTCTCAGCTACTCTCTTGCGGATTCTGAAAATACTCAAGTGAATAAACCAGCTAGGTGCCAGCCCTCTTTATACAAGATCGATCAGGTGGCAATCTTAAGAACACTTCC
>NW_015346269.1:0-205 GCF_001447785.1 Gekko japonicus
GGATCTCTTCACGTACATGGGACAAAATTTAACTGAGAATGGGGATGTGACTGGTTTGGCATTATTCTCTTTTCAGTACATTTAGTAATTAATACACATTTAGAATCAAACATGTAGGAAGGTGTGCATAATACAAAAAAGTACACCAGACGTGCATACACATGCACTATGTTGTACAATACTAAAAGGTAAATCACACAAAATT
>NW_015346270.1:0-205 GCF_001447785.1 Gekko japonicus
GCTTAGAGGGAACAGTGGTCCCAACTTGTCTCATCTAAATTTGAGTTTTTCATATAAGTGTCATGGAATGTCTGTCTTGCACTTCGTTGCCTTTTGGCCCTGCTGTTTACTTTCTTTTCTCTGCTCATGTGTTTGTGTATGAGTGTGTCGCTATACATGCATCCAGTAGTGGACAAAAGTTCATGAAAGTTTATGCCACCATAAT
>NW_015346271.1:0-205 GCF_001447785.1 Gekko japonicus
ATGTGTCTACCTCCCCACCAGGAACACCAGGAAGACCTGTGGATGACAATCAGGAGGCAGCAGAACCAATGGAGGCTGGAGACCGGGATCCAGAACGTGAGTTGGAGCAGGGGACGGGTAGGGGTGGTAGCAAGTATGTGGAACGCGGGACAGCAAAGACCACAAGCACCGTTGCAGTAATACCCAGTGTGCACTGCCTCCCCCC
>NW_015346272.1:0-205 GCF_001447785.1 Gekko japonicus
GCAAGAGTAGTTCAGCTGCCGGTGTTTTTAAAAGGGTAGCTGGAAAACTTTACCGGCTTGATAGAGGGCAAAATTTAATTTGTGAAATTCTCCAGTGAAAAACATGAGTGTGGCCACACCTTCCTGTTTGCAGCTGTTGGAAGCAAAAATGTTTCAGTTGCACAGTGTGCAATTAGAAACTGCTCCACTTACAGACATCTTTCGT
>NW_015346273.1:0-205 GCF_001447785.1 Gekko japonicus
CTCTAGTCAGTGAGAATGCCAAAGCTCCGTGCCCCCCTAGCCATGTGAGCTGGAGTAGGTGTCCAGTCTTTAATTCAAAGAACAGCTTTCAAAGACAAAAACCAAAATCAAACTCGGGAGGGCTAGATAAGAGTATTTCTAAATATTCATCTGTTGATGTCAGAAAATTGAGAATCTTGTGAGTTGGGAGGGAGTGGTGGAATAA
>NW_015346274.1:0-205 GCF_001447785.1 Gekko japonicus
CAGATCAGCTTAACTGTAGCATGGTAGCTGTTTCACATACCCTTAGAGCAGGCTCAGGGACTTAAAACAGCACGTTGCACTCTGGACTGTTTGTGCACATGTTGACTAAAGACCCAGTGTACCTATCCCATTCAGAGATTTAAGCTCTGTTCATATCTTGTGGTGAATGCACAGAACACTCAAGAAATTCTCATGTTACATTCAA
>NW_015346275.1:0-205 GCF_001447785.1 Gekko japonicus
CTGGGATGAGAGAGAGAAACCTTGACACTCATAGTGTGAGCTGTTCCCAAATATTTTATGTAGTTCAATTTGTCTAATCAACTTAAAAAGGTCAGTCCTGGTCTTAAAGGCATCGTATCGAGGGGTGGGAACAAAGTCCAACCCCAAGTTGAGTACACGCCGCTCAATGGGCATGGGTACCCGATCAGATAAAAATTACCAAGTC
>NW_015346276.1:0-205 GCF_001447785.1 Gekko japonicus
TGCCTTCCTCTGCAGAGTCTCCCTTTGTGGTCTCCCAAGTGCTGACTCTGCTTAGCGTCTGAGACTTCTGGCGAGATCGGGCTGTACCATCCTGCCTTCTTCCCCTGCATTCCCTTTACAGACTGCTTATTCTAGCATTCCATCTACCCCCTCCCATATGTCTTAACAACCATCACATTTTCTTCCTGAAGGAACCATATTTGGT
>NW_015346277.1:0-205 GCF_001447785.1 Gekko japonicus
GGGGGTGGGGGGTGGGATACATACTAGTAACTACGCAGAGCTAGTGAATAAGACATACTGATTTCCTAATTATTCCAGCTAATAAACTGGTAGAATCGCACACAGTTAGCACTGCTTTTCTAAATATAATTATATTATTGCATAATTACTTCAGACATAATATGACGACATATTGTATAGTCCTGAGCATAAGTTCATTCAGAAA
>NW_015346278.1:0-205 GCF_001447785.1 Gekko japonicus
AGGGTGTAACTTTGTTTAGGACTGCACTGAGAGCCAAACTAGATGTGATGGCAACCATGAGGCCAAGCTGTGGGCAGCAATGCAATTTTAGAGGAGACTTTAGCCACTTAAAAATTGATGCACATCAGCAACAGGCGATTTTGTTTCCCCCTCTGTACCTTTTAAAGTGCTAAAATACAGCTGTTTCAGCACTTTAAAAGGCATG
>NW_015346279.1:0-205 GCF_001447785.1 Gekko japonicus
TGTGTGTTCATGTGACCAGGCAGTAGGTCATGTGAAACACCTCTACCTGAGACCTTAGAGAGCTGCTGGCAGTCTGAGTAGTCTGAGTAGACAATACTAACCTTGATGGACCAATGGGCTGATTCAGTATAAGGCAGCTTCATGTGCCTTTCCCTTTAAAAAAAAAAGAAGGTTCTGAGCCTACTATATTTCACGTCATGTCTTA
>NW_015346280.1:0-205 GCF_001447785.1 Gekko japonicus
TACTCATGGCAGCCAGATTACTGTTAGCACAGAACTGGAAACATGATTCTTTGCCAGATATAGAAACTTGTGTGCGTAAGAAATGATACATTATGGTCATGAGGAAAAATGACTACTTATAAGGATATGTGGGAAGGGAAAACATTAGGTGAAATTTATTAATAACTGGCCCCCTTTTGTAAGAGTTTGGAACAGAATTAAACCC
>NW_015346281.1:0-205 GCF_001447785.1 Gekko japonicus
CTGTACCCCATAGTCTATATGTTATAGGGTTCTGGCAGTGCCAATGTCATGAACAACTATGATAGTAAGACTGGAGGAACAGAGAGAGAGAAGTTCCACCTGCTTCCAGCAAAGTTAAAGCAGTAGCTACAACGTAAAGGGTACTGGGAACCTATGCTCTCAGCTTAGCTACATTTGTGTTTGCTTGAAAGACAGATGTGTGTTT
>NW_015346282.1:0-205 GCF_001447785.1 Gekko japonicus
GTTTTAATTTTATTTATATTTGGATTAGTTTTCTTGGAATGTTTTTGTGAAATGGTTTGACTGCATTGTTAGCTGCCTTGAGCCTTTTGGGAATAGGTGGAGAAAAATGTTTTAGAAGTGAACTTAAAAAACCCAAACAAAGCAAAGCAATTTTGTCCTGGCTAAAGGAACCGTACCTGGGTCCGTGGTGGCTCAGAGGTTAAGA
>NW_015346283.1:0-205 GCF_001447785.1 Gekko japonicus
GGAAGGCCTGGAGATGTTAGGGTGTGAGCCAGGAAACTCATTTCTTTGCCTACTGAAGGGGTCCTGACCTTGCCGAACTTGTGAGGTAGGCTTGCCGGGTGCTTACTGACGGTAGGCAAAGTCCTGGCATGTATGGCCGTTCCCCGCTGATGCTCAGCTAGTTGGCCAACAGAAGCAGCAAATGGGGCAGCAGTCATTGCTGCCA
>NW_015346284.1:0-205 GCF_001447785.1 Gekko japonicus
AAGGGAACCTTTACCTTTACTAACTCTGCGACTGAACAACAACAACAATTGAATGTGCTCTAAAATAACGTGGTGGTTGTGGTGTCTAATCTGTAGGCAATGATTTAGGAATCCTTTGATGTTCACACACACACACCCTGTGGTTTCAAAATGTCCTTGCATGCCAAGAAGGGAAGACTACAGTTCCCATCAGACACTGGGGGAG
>NW_015346285.1:0-205 GCF_001447785.1 Gekko japonicus
GATGACTTTGTAAGTGGATATGGAAGGCCAGTGTGGTTAGAGTGTCAGATCAGAGTGCGGGAGACCCAGGTTTCAATCTCTGCTCTGGCATGGAAGCTTCCTAGGTGACACTGGGCCAGTCACATACATTCATACTAAACTACTTTATAAGATTGTTGTGAGGATGAAATGGCAGAGAGAATTATGTAAGTCACTTTGGGTCCCC
>NW_015346286.1:0-205 GCF_001447785.1 Gekko japonicus
TAGATTCAGGACAAACAAAAGGAAATCCTTCTTTACACAATGAGTGATTGTGTGGAATTCACTGCCTGAAGATGTTGTGGTGACCAAAGACATAGACAATCTTAAAAGGGGATTAGATATGTTCATGGAAGATAGGTCTATCACTGTCCATGGTGACTAAATGGAACCTTCACATTAAGAGGCACTAAACCTTTGAATCCCAGAG
>NW_015346287.1:0-205 GCF_001447785.1 Gekko japonicus
TTCCCCTAGCTCTTTTTCTACGGAACGACTTCTGGTTTCCGTAACGGAAAACTTTTCTTAGACTCTTAGAACTAGATCTCCTCCAATTAATGTTGCCAACTCTAGGCTAGGGAATTCCTGGAGATTGGGGGTGGACCCCAGGGTCGGTGGGGTTTGGGAAAGGGAGGGGACCTCAATGAGGTATAATGCCATGGAGCTCTTTCCT
>NW_015346288.1:0-205 GCF_001447785.1 Gekko japonicus
CCTAACAGGTGCGCGCACAACACAGGCTGCCTCCACAGGCGCAGAAGGTAGAATTCAGGACTTCCACTCGTACCTTCTTATACCTCCTGTGGTAGGCGAAGGCGATATCCTGCCGTTGTTCATTGCTGCGGTTTGTCAAGATGTTCACGATGGTGACTTCGTCCACACCTGCAACGAGAAAGGCGGGTTCAGCGGGTCTCTGACC
>NW_015346289.1:0-205 GCF_001447785.1 Gekko japonicus
CTGGGACCTTCTGCATGCAAAGCAGATTAGCGGTGAGGTATGGCAATCCAGAAAGTTAGGGTCATGCACTAAATTGATGAATGCTGCCAACGGATGACTGACATAAGTTGGCAGCCTGGCACACAAAGTGGCATACTTACTTGAAGGGCAGCTTATATAATGTGCAGGGAGGAGGGGGAGGAGTCTGGATTTATACCCTGCCCTT
>NW_015346290.1:0-205 GCF_001447785.1 Gekko japonicus
GGTCTTCCACCATCACTTAGCTGAGAGGCTGAAACTTGCCCCCACTGGCCACTTCTTGTTGTTCACCACCTGTGCCTGTTGCCAGAGGATTTGAATCCCAAGAGCTGGAGAAGCGAGAGGTTACAGATGCCAGGTAGGGATGGGCCGCGGATGCTAACTAATCAGATATCTGAGGCAGTGTGCTTTGCACACGGAAGCTTATACC
>NW_015346291.1:0-205 GCF_001447785.1 Gekko japonicus
AAAATAGCCCTGCTAACGATTCTTGGACACTTCAACCAATCTCAAAGCAGCTCTCTTCAAATGAATCAGTAGTGATAAAACAGAAACAGTCCAAACAACAACTAATACAAAGAGTTATTTGGCTTGGCTCCTGCCTACCATTTCAGTGAGTGGAAGGGTTTCTGTCTGCAGCACTGCCACTTCCCTGCCTCCCCACTCCTGCTGC
>NW_015346292.1:0-205 GCF_001447785.1 Gekko japonicus
GTGGCATTGCGGCAGTGGAACAGGGGCATCGACTGGGTGAGCAGGACGGCGACGGAGCATCCGGGATGGTGGCAGCACACGGCTGCGAGGAGCGGCTGGTGGCTCGGAGGCAGTCAGAGCAAATTGAGGTGGCGCCTGTTCGGGGGCGGCCTGCCTCGCGACAACTGGTTTGCAGGCTGCTGGCCCAGCATGGCACTAGATAGCG
>NW_015346293.1:0-205 GCF_001447785.1 Gekko japonicus
ACTATAGGAGCAATGATTTCACATTGTGTTGGCCTTTCCCAAAGAAAGAGGTTTATGTTGTGCAGCAAAAAGCAGACTATATAGGAAGATGACTTACATCCGCTTCATGTGGAGACGAGGGCCACCATCTTGTGGCAGTGGCAGCTCATGCTGCCTTGCACGAGCTAGGGGACACCAGATCATAGCAGCAGTGTTTCCCCTGGCT
>NW_015346294.1:0-205 GCF_001447785.1 Gekko japonicus
TGCCAAATAACATCAGGGCCCAGCGGGATGTGATGCAATTCTGCCAGGCCTGTAAGGCAGCGATGTTCCCCGCTAGGCTTTTGGTTGAGGACGGCGACGGTTTACATCATGGCCCGGCACCCTGCCCTTCCTAAATCTTCTATAGTGGTTAGTGTAGTGTAGGCCTGGAGGCCAGAATGTGTGTGGACTCTAATCTGGGAGAGCC
>NW_015346295.1:0-205 GCF_001447785.1 Gekko japonicus
CAACCCAGAGTTGGCAACCCTAGCCAGAGGTTCATGGAAGGAACTCAGGCCTCTCCATAAAAGCACGAGGCAAAAATCATACATGATTACCAAAATCTGTATGGAAGAGTGTATGTGTGTGACTTCGTATGTGACTGTGTGTGTGCGTGTGCCACCACATTCATGATAGCTATAATAGGATAATGGATTCATTTGCTTTGTTTAG
>NW_015346296.1:0-205 GCF_001447785.1 Gekko japonicus
GACGGGATGTGCAAACTCCTGCTGAGTAGCTATGTTAATCCTGTAATTAAAAGTTCAAAACTCTCGACATGTTCTGACATTTAGCTCAAGCAAGAACCTCCAGATTCATCCCATCATAGTGCTTTAAATGTTAACTGAAGAATGTATTAGTCACCTCTCCAAACCTCTGGGACTTTTGTGGGAGAGCCAGCATGGTGTAGTGGTT
>NW_015346297.1:0-205 GCF_001447785.1 Gekko japonicus
AACCACTTGAGCCACCGCGGCTCCATTTAATTGTTTTACACACGTGTTTTTTTAAAGCCGATTTTGGACGTTTTCGTCGGTTTGCTGCCTTGAAGGACCTGCGTTGGGTAGAAAGGCAACATTAAAAAAATATTAACTGAATAACTAAGATTAAACGGAAAACCAGCCCTGATGGCTTTTGTCGAGTCGGCTGTGGTTTTCCTTC
>NW_015346298.1:0-205 GCF_001447785.1 Gekko japonicus
CCATCATCATATAATCCACACAGACCACTAATTCGTAATCCTTACATATTATATTAAAAAGTCTTGTTTTGGGTTTTTATTCTTCTAATCAATAGCTTACAAAGCACGACAAAGTTTTTGTTTGGCACAATTTTAAGGGACTTCCCAGTCCCTGACTTCAGCTGAATTTTAGTAGCCTACCACATGTGTGTGCAGGGTTTGTGAA
>NW_015346299.1:0-205 GCF_001447785.1 Gekko japonicus
ACTACCCTCTTATTTCTATTATCTCTCAGTTCAATGGTTTTCTAGGGCATTCTTGTTTGTTAGGTTGAACATTAGTCCTTCCATGGTTTTACAGGGCAGGTTTGTTGGCAAGGTATTTCCTGACAGAATCTGCCCTTGTGGCCTGCCAATAATCGATACACCTTTCCACATTTTCCTCAAGTGTGCCAACCTCTTGACCCACCTA
>NW_015346300.1:0-205 GCF_001447785.1 Gekko japonicus
CCAACAATATGGCATAGAATCAAGACCTTCCTCTGAATATAGAGGTTCCCTTTGGTCCAATGACCAATGATAGAAAGAGAGAGTTTGTTCATCCTTTAACTGAATGTGCAGAGTTCAAAGATGCGGCCAATGAACATCAACCCCGCTCATCCATTCAATACACACTGTTGTCATAGGGTTGCTGTTAAGTATGCAACTCAACAAC
>NW_015346301.1:0-205 GCF_001447785.1 Gekko japonicus
GTTCTGCTTTCTTTCTCTTAAAAAAAGTTGGCCTTACTGAGAATAGAAAGGAAACTGGAACGGATCAGTGCAGACTGCAGAATTCATTAGAAGCCAGTTGATTAACATGCGCTCTCTGAACAACAATGAGCCATGGGTTGGTTTCAGGGAGTGTGCAACTACCAAAGAAGTCCTGCTTTGATTTTTCCTCTAATGGGTGACACCA
>NW_015346302.1:0-205 GCF_001447785.1 Gekko japonicus
TTTTCCAAGAGCCACTTCACCTCGCAAGGGCTAAGCTTCCTTGGCAGAACTCCACCCCAGCGGCAACCTCAAATGCCTTCAGGATCCTCGCTTTGATTTACAGCTGTTTTCCCTCGGCGGCGAATATCCTGTGTTCCTTTGTGTTCGCTTTAGACTTTGGCTGTCACGGTCGTTGTAAACAGCGAAGGCTCCGTCATTTGGCTCC
>NW_015346303.1:0-205 GCF_001447785.1 Gekko japonicus
ATAGATGGCTCTCTGTCTGATCCTCTCAGAATTCCCAGTGCAATTCAGAAAGTGGCAAAAAGACCCTCACGCCTGGTGCTGAATCGCTTTCCGTAGGCATATCTGAAACTGCTGACGTGCTGCAGGGGAAGGGGAAAAAACACCGGTGCTGCCCTTCCTATAATAGATCCACACATTTTTACATAAAGATTATATGAAAATGAAG
>NW_015346304.1:0-205 GCF_001447785.1 Gekko japonicus
AGTCTTTACCTGCTGGCAGAAGACAGTGACAGAGCAGGACAAATGGATCACTCTTGGGAGGGCATCCCATCATTTCAGTGCCATGACTGAAAGGGCTCGTTCTCGAGTTGTCAGCCATCTAAACTCAAACGGCAGAGGCATTCAAAGTAGGGCCTCCAATGATGACTATGATTGTTGGGTAGGTTCATATGGGAGTAGGTGGTTC
>NW_015346305.1:0-205 GCF_001447785.1 Gekko japonicus
GGTCATTTACCTGTGATGATTAACAAGGCACACTTTTTTCAAACTATTTTGGAAATATATCTGTATTGTTACTTGCTCCACATCTCCCTGAGCACTGCAGGAAGAAGTTGTGAGAGCAGCACGGCCAACTTTGGGGTTCCCTTTTGGATCAGACGGCCCTGGAGACCTAGCGGCATCCTGCGACAGGTTCAGGTGGGTCGCTGTG
>NW_015346306.1:0-205 GCF_001447785.1 Gekko japonicus
GGGTTCCTTGGAAATGGCCATCTCCCCCATATATATCATGACACAATTATCACTTTTTTGCTACATAGAACAGCAGACAAGCTCCAATCATGTCTTTGCTGCCCAGAGGCAGCTCTGCAGAGCCACATAGGTTGTAAATTTTGAAACTAAGTCAACAAATGTTTTCAAGTGTTAATCTCTTGTTGGTTGACTGTTTTCTCATCAG
>NW_015346307.1:0-205 GCF_001447785.1 Gekko japonicus
GCATAGAAACATCAGTGATCTGCATTTCATGGCTTTTTGGCTATTATTGCTTAAAGAAAGAAAGAAAGAAAAAACTACTTTTATGTGTGTCTGCATTTGCCAGCAGATGATAATACTTCATGCATTTAGTCCAAGAAAGCTTAAATCACCATACATCTGTCCACCTTTAAGGTGCCGCAAGGCCATTTGTTGCTTCTGTTTCAAC
>NW_015346308.1:0-205 GCF_001447785.1 Gekko japonicus
GTGCTTGCGTGACACGGAGACACAAGAGTCATCTAAACGTAGGCCGCCAACCATGCTAAAATGAACACAGGGCTTGGAATCTTGTTCAGGTTGCAGAATATGTCCTTCCTATTTCAGGCTGACGCCGACCAGTTTTTCCACTGCTGAAAAGGGGAGGGAGAGGTTCCCTTGGACTACCCAAAAAGGCTATGCTCCGGATCACATG
>NW_015346309.1:0-205 GCF_001447785.1 Gekko japonicus
GGTTCAAATTTTTTGCACATTTCTCCTACTGAGATGGAACAGACTGAGATAAAAAGTACACGGAAATTTAGGATGGGGTGCAAATGGAGATCAAGAGGAAGATCACTTGGAAGTCCACGTCAGACAAATCTCTGTACCCTAACGTAAGTATCCTAAACTTACATTGATATCCATTTGAGGCTATTCACTTTCATTTTTGTACAGA
>NW_015346310.1:0-205 GCF_001447785.1 Gekko japonicus
AGGTCAACTGTAGGCTTGCCAGCCCCCAAGTGTGGGCAGGGAATCCCCACTTTTGTGGGGCCACCAGCCAGCTGGCTGCCAGGGGAAACCACACCCTCAAAAAAGCTGTCCCTCAGTGACGTCATCAACGCAATGATGTCAGTTCCAGAAGTTACATCATCCCTTTGGCACTGTCAGGGATGACACTCTACTTTTTGGGCAAAAC
>NW_015346311.1:0-205 GCF_001447785.1 Gekko japonicus
CATGTCTTTCAATTTCCGTCTATGACCAGTAGTACCTAGTTCTCTAATTGCCCTCTTTATAACTACATAATAGATCTCTCTTTTATCTATAATTCCCGCCCCCCTCTTATTCTTTAAAACCATAAGTAATCAATTCATCTTTTTCAGTTTCATGTAAAAAGTCTGTAAGTGTTTTACAGTTAGCAATAAATGTAGATAATGTCTT
>NW_015346312.1:0-205 GCF_001447785.1 Gekko japonicus
AACTGTGACATGCCGAGGACCAGCCGATGGGCTCAAGGCCTTTCTATCTGACTGCAATTAAATATCACATTGATTCCACTCCAAAAGATGACTGTCAGGAAACAGAACTGGCTGTTTAGCTCTACAGGCTGTAAAACAAGAGCTGATACATACGAACCAGAAGAGATGGATACACACTGCAATCCTAAATTATACCCTTCTAAAA
>NW_015346313.1:0-205 GCF_001447785.1 Gekko japonicus
GCCATTTCCTCTTGACCGGTTAATTAATTAATTTCCCTTATTATTGTTACGGGAGAAAGGAAAGGTCTTCCCAAATATCGGCTTTGCTTATTCTAATCATCAACTGTAGTTATAGGTTAGCGGTTAATAGGTCCAGAAGTAAAAGTTTTATGTCTTACCCCTTCAAACGCATAAACATAGAGTCCTTCTCATAGTCCCGGCCGCT
>NW_015346314.1:0-205 GCF_001447785.1 Gekko japonicus
TAAATCCAACTTCCTCCTCCTCCTCCTCCAAGCAGTAACTTTTTGGCTGTTCATCTGAATAACTACGTAGTCATATCAAAATTTACTGTGAGATGAGACAACCTTAAGAAAAATTAAGGTTTTCAAAATTAGGCATGTCACCTGTTTTAGATGTAAGTGATTGCCTGTTCATTTACTTAATTGGTCAAATTACTTTAAGTGCTAA
>NW_015346315.1:0-205 GCF_001447785.1 Gekko japonicus
TCTTTCTCTACCTTCTCTATCCCTTCTCTGTTCCTGTTCTGCAAGATATCTTTTTAGCAGCCTGGTGTGTCGGTCATTCCCCTGTCCTCCCAGCTCCAATTTAAATTACCCCAGTAGCATTGCAGTTATTAATTGTTCTTGACTGACTTCTTAAGTTAATTACAATTTCACAGTGTAGTACCAAGCATGATTTACATCACAATCC
>NW_015346316.1:0-205 GCF_001447785.1 Gekko japonicus
AGATCGGGCTAGCCTGGGCCATCCAGTTCCGTGCATGCCAGTCCACAGCTTGGTAAAATCCCAGGTTCAAAACCTTACTCTGCCATGAAGCTGACTGGGTTACCTTGGGATCACTGATCTCCCAACCAGGGCGTTTCAAGGACGAAGTGGGGGGAAAGGCGGCGTATGCACAACACCCTCAACTCCCCAGAGGAAGGCTGGGATA
>NW_015346317.1:0-205 GCF_001447785.1 Gekko japonicus
GTGACCTTATGTGGGAGAAGAGGGGTGATTCCTGATAGCATCCAAACTGAGTCAAATAATACCTGTGTATGTGACCAAAGCTGGGACTTCATCTCGTGAGCAGTGCCAGGACTTTTGTCAGCTATTGGACAAAGTGATCCAAATGTCCCCTCTTAACTTGGAAGAGGTGGAGTGTTTTGGGAGAGGGAGAAAAAAATCATCTTTG
>NW_015346318.1:0-205 GCF_001447785.1 Gekko japonicus
CAAACATCTGGTCATTAATCCAAAGCACTAGCCCTGCAACCTGATTATCTTCCTTCTCTCCTTTGTCTTACCCACTTTCCCCAGAGGTATCACTCCCTGCCAACCACTAAGTTTACCATTGTCCAACCATTAATCCCTTTATGCCCCATTGAATTCAAATTTTTAAAATATATCCTGGAGACCACATGAGCCTCTGCCTCAGGTC
>NW_015346319.1:0-205 GCF_001447785.1 Gekko japonicus
AGGTGGAGATTTCCATACATGACAGGTGGGCTGGATTCAACTGTGCAGGCCAGGTTTAAACAGATCTACAGAAGAAAGGGCAGCATGGTCAAACCTTTTCAGTCCTGGCCCTAAATAGGAGTCTTCAAGAGAGTGGGGGTTTTTTTTAGTCAAGATGCAGTGCAGTCCTAAGCAGAGTTATATACTCTTATGATTCGGGGATGCA
>NW_015346320.1:0-205 GCF_001447785.1 Gekko japonicus
CAGTGAACCCAGCTGGATTTAGTAACTACTGGATTTAGCAACTAACTTGTGGACTTTATTGTCAACACTGCTGCCAGAGAAATTCAGCCCCGTCGTTGTTTCATCCAACAAGTGCATGAAAACTTTTCATTAAGAGAGGAAAAAGGAGAGGTCTAAGGAGTCTACCAAAAAATAGAATATCAGGCGTAAATGGACACCTCCTCCT
>NW_015346321.1:0-205 GCF_001447785.1 Gekko japonicus
CCGCATGATACCCGAAAATATCAACACAACCAGCGCATGATAGCAGACTACCAACAACGTCAGAGAGAGAAACGCCGATCAGCCACCTTGGCCAGATCCACCGGACCAATACTGCAGAAAGGGGAGTGGGAGAAAGACCGTTCACCGAGGGAATACCAAAAATTGGAGGCCCTGAGGGTACATTCAGAGGCAGAAGTAGAACAAC
>NW_015346322.1:0-205 GCF_001447785.1 Gekko japonicus
AGTGGGATAAACCACTGTCTAGCAAGTCCATTCCAGGCCTTATTAAGAGACTGTACCCTATAACTTCTGCCGCTTCAGATTTATTACAGATTCCGGCTGTGGACGCCCCAGTGGTGGCCTTACAATCATCAGGATTGCTGTCAGAGGATGGCCATGGCAACCTGCGAAATAGTCTGGACAAGAGATCTGAGTTTGCTCTCAAAAA
>NW_015346323.1:0-205 GCF_001447785.1 Gekko japonicus
GAAACATGGCAAGGTTGAGTAAACGTGGGAAATCACCGTGTTCAAACAAAACAGACAGTTCTGATATGCTGCTATAACTTCATTATTCGATTAAATCATGTAATGCACAGTAAAGCAACCTATTAATTATAGTACTGATAATAATGACATGAAGATATAGAAATGAATATGACAAAAGTTGCATGTTTTGAGAAATTATTCTTCA
>NW_015346324.1:0-205 GCF_001447785.1 Gekko japonicus
TCCCAGGTTCAATCCCCACCGTCTCCAGCCAAAAATACAGACTTCGAGGGACCGAAGGTCTGAATCAGTACACAGCAGCTTCATGTGCTGGCCGCAGTGTTTGTCCTCCCCCAGCCCCAGATATAATTAGGCCTTCATTTATGGAGGGAGGCAGACCCAGCAGTAGTTGATTCCTGTTTCCCCTTGAGATGCTTGAAAAAGTGGG
>NW_015346325.1:0-205 GCF_001447785.1 Gekko japonicus
TATCATTTTAAAACACTTCTTTGTGGGGGCAGAAGTGTGACAGGCTGTTTCTTGGAACCAAGGGGGATGCATCCAGCCCTTTATGATTCTGGGGTACCAGGTTGTTTTAGACCAGTAAACCTTCCCCTCAGTTCCAAGAGGTCCTTCCAAGGTAGAAAGACTGAAGATTTGGGGTACACTGCCATGAGGTAAGTTTTGTGGTGAG
>NW_015346326.1:0-205 GCF_001447785.1 Gekko japonicus
AGCATTTGAACATCACTAACTGCAAGTTACCGACCTTTTAACCCTTTAACCCTTTCTGCCTTATCTGGTGGGAAGCCTCTTACCCAGTCAAAATTAGGAAGCTCACCCCCATGTGTGAGGGTGAGCTTCTATCTTCCCAGTCATCCAAGGGTGCACATCTCAATACCCAGATGACATTTTACAACAGCTATCCATCTTGCCCTTC
>NW_015346327.1:0-205 GCF_001447785.1 Gekko japonicus
GGGCAGAGAAATTGCAGGCCATTCTTTCAGTGACTCACATATCAAGTTCGCATTTTCATACACCACATGCTCTGTGCTAGGAAAGCCAGAAAATTACAATTATTATCTTATTCTGTATTATTTATTCTACTGCTATTTCTGTTTTGCGTAATTTATTCTGCCTCTGTGAGTTGGGCGAGGGTCTGTGGCTCAGTGGTAGAGCATC
>NW_015346328.1:0-205 GCF_001447785.1 Gekko japonicus
GAAGTTAATTTTAATAATTAGGTGGATATCATTGAACAACTCATATTTGGTTATGTGACAAAAGCAACTGAGGGGAAATAATTTTTCCCCCATTGCCTTTACATAGGAGAGGAAATGCATCCTTGTTGCCTAGATAACCGGGTGGGTCAATATTCCTACCTTGCCACACCATTGCCCAAGACTTTCTGTTCAATCCAGCTCTGTT
>NW_015346329.1:0-205 GCF_001447785.1 Gekko japonicus
CCTTGCCCTGCTCCAGGTGGGCCCCCCCCAGCCCGCCCACTTGGGGCAGCGGGAGCAGCAGGGTGGGGGGAGGAGGAGGCCCGGGTGGGGGGCAGCCCTGAGCCCTCCCCGGAGGAAGCCTTTCTGAGCCGTCCCTCTACAGGAGAGCGGGCTGGTGCAAATGCTCCCTCGAAGCGGCAGAGTCTTGTGAGCAAAAATCCTACTT
>NW_015346330.1:0-205 GCF_001447785.1 Gekko japonicus
CCACTTCTGTTTGTCTCTTGCCTTGAAAAGGATATGGAGTCGCCATAAGGCACTTTCTGACACCAAAAATCATATAGTGATGGCATTTGCAGGTGTAAAAATTGGTTCCCAGTCTGTTACCCAAATCACTCCCCATTCTAGTCTTGCACATGAAGAACTATAACATGAGTTTGTGAAAAAAGGGATCTTTTAGTCTGTTGTATAC
>NW_015346331.1:0-205 GCF_001447785.1 Gekko japonicus
TGAGAGGAGGCTCTGACTTGGGTCAGGAAGGCTGTCCCGTTTTCCATTTTCTCCTTTCTTCCCATCCTGTGGAAAAAGTAATTCCTGAGTGATGGAACTAGCTATTTTGGAGAGAAGGGTGATTTAGTTGTGGAAAGTGGCATTGTGGGGGGTTAAAGCATCATACCCCGAACACTGTTTCCAAATTATTGTCACTTTTCTCCCC
>NW_015346332.1:0-205 GCF_001447785.1 Gekko japonicus
AAATGCTCCTTGCCACATCTCTCCCCACAGGAGAGCACTTTGAGGTGCTGGAAAAGTCATAGAGAGTTAGAGGCAAAGCTAAGTGTGCAGAGCAAATGGCTCACACACCTGCTGTCGGTGAGCCCGGAACTGGATCTCACAACCTGAACATACCCTAATGATCTCCACTTTCACTTTCTTAGATCATTGGGTTTTATGGTACCAT
>NW_015346333.1:0-205 GCF_001447785.1 Gekko japonicus
CTTTGCTTCTTCTAGGCTCCTACCCAACTGATATTGTGTCCCATATCCTAGATTCTTCCCCCAAGTAGCTCATGTATGCCCCAGTATGTATGCCCACTTTTAGTGCCATTTAATTGTGTGTGCCCTATTTTTCCTCTCCCTCTTCCCTACCCATTAGTCCCTGAGACTCTTAAACTCCATGCAATTTAATTTCTATTTTAATATT
>NW_015346334.1:0-205 GCF_001447785.1 Gekko japonicus
CCTGGAATTTTTTTGAGCTTCAAAAGGAAAAAAAAAGAAGAGACCCATTCGCTTAAAATTGGTAATTGACCGATCATTGTAGCCTAACAGTGGACTGATATGTCAGTTGCTGGTTTTACTACAAAACCTACAAAAGCCCTCCCATGAACTCAGGGCAAGATAAGTGTGGGGGAAACTGCTGCATGGACATTCCATTGCTGCTGCC
>NW_015346335.1:0-205 GCF_001447785.1 Gekko japonicus
TTCCAACTCCAAACATGCCCTACATGGTCTTATTCTAAGGAAGACTCTTTAGGCTTAAAAGTTAACAGCATTCTAAAAGTTTTCCATTACCTTAAGATCTTCGTTCAAGCAGCCAGCCTTTTGTCTGCTCCACAGGACAATTGGCAGCCATCAAGATAGAGCCCAAGTGTGAAAGCTCCTTCCTCCAGAAGAATTAAGCCAAAAC
>NW_015346336.1:0-205 GCF_001447785.1 Gekko japonicus
TGTTTTTATGGCACCCCCCCCCCGAAATCAATGGTACTTCAATGGCTAGATCATGTTGAATAAATGAAAGGATTAGTCCTACCTTAGACAGGAGTGTTTCTTCAACCTGCCTGTCCCTCCAACCTATCCCATTCCCCTTAAATATATGCCTCAGAAAAGGAGAAGTTGTTATGCCATATTACCAGCTTAGCCACCAGTCATCAGA
>NW_015346337.1:0-205 GCF_001447785.1 Gekko japonicus
AGAACAATTCCGTTTCTGTTGTGCACCTTTGTCAGGTCTTACGACCTCATTTTTTTTGTGAATGAGAATTTTTTTGGAAGTGTAGTATAAAGGCAAAGTTAGATCCATATTTCTCAAGACATATAGTCGAAAGAGGGAATCGCCAGGGGAGTTTCAAAACGTGGTGACAGCCTGCGTAAATTCATGTTGTGAACCTGACAAATCT
>NW_015346338.1:0-205 GCF_001447785.1 Gekko japonicus
AAAGGCAGGGTACAAATGAAGCAAATAAAATTGATTAATGATGTGCTGGGTCCATTCACCACTTTCCTTTTTCATTAAAAAAAAGGAGAAGAGATCAACTTTTACCTCAGTGACTTACACTCACTTACCCTGTGTAGGCTGTATTCTGCACCCGCATTTGTCCCTTTCACACCCATAAAGCAAATGCAAAGAATGGCGTTCTCTC
>NW_015346339.1:0-205 GCF_001447785.1 Gekko japonicus
TTGGGGTATCAGGTCAGCTGGCTGCATGGGTGGTGGGGGCTTTGCAGGGCTAGGTCTGAGGCAGCTGCTCTGGATGTCCCATACCTCAGACTGCCCTGGGTTCTGATTATAAGCCCATAATGCTCTGGTACCCTCATACCTACGAGACCACCTCTCCCATCACAGCCCCCCCCCCGTGCTCCCTTTGTTCATCATCTAGGGGCCT
>NW_015346340.1:0-205 GCF_001447785.1 Gekko japonicus
TTTTTCAGTTAGGCTTTTTGTATATTCTTATGGTTTAGGACAGAAGAAACCTGAAGAATACTCATTTCATTGGAAGTGGTCTATCCTGTGCCTTACAAGATAACAAATACATTCTTTTCACATTCCAGATATTTGAAGGTGCTTACATATTTTAACTTGAACTGAAATAAACTAGCTTGCTGTCAGGAAATCTATAAGCAACAAA
>NW_015346341.1:0-205 GCF_001447785.1 Gekko japonicus
CATCCTGTTTCACACAGTGGCCAACCACTGTTGTTTGATAAATAGTTTTTTCCACACATCTTATTTCATTGCTCTTGTGCCCGTATTGCATTATGTTTTTCTTTTCTTTTCTGCATGTTTGGCTCCCCTTTGCACCTTCCCCCCCTTTCCACACATTTTGCTCCTTCTAGTGGTCGCTTTGATATTTCAAAGAGAGTTGACAAAG
>NW_015346342.1:0-205 GCF_001447785.1 Gekko japonicus
CTTATAATTCTGAACCACGGCTTGGCATTCTATGTAAACTAAGTCTGTATGTTGACATTATTACCGATTCTGTCCTAATGATCCATTGAAAACAAAATGTCTTAGCATTTGTTTTCTTTGGAGTAAGTTTCATGAGTGTTGACTTCCAAATGCATAGCTTGTCTCTGAGCTGATCTCTTCATAAGAACATACAAACATAAGAGAA
>NW_015346343.1:0-205 GCF_001447785.1 Gekko japonicus
GCTCTTGAGAGTCAAAGTCCCCTTCGTCGGACACCAGATTATCTGGATGACGGGAGACTTGACTCTCGAAAGCTGATATCCCGAAAACCTCGTTAGTCTTTACGGTACTGCTGGCCTTCAATTCTGCTCTTCTGTCTATGGACCAGCACAGCTGCCCACCTGAAACTACATGCAAGCAAACGCTCCGTGTGAGAACGGGTTCCCC
>NW_015346344.1:0-205 GCF_001447785.1 Gekko japonicus
GCCATTCAGAAACATGAAATTGTCCAGAAATTGTAAAATGGGGTAGATGAGATATGAATATTATAGCTAAGAATTTTGATATCTTTTTTGGCTTGCTGAAAGGTGGTGAAACAAACTATTAAGAAATAGTGTAAATAAGTAGGCAGAGGTGATAATACTATATAGTAGGTAAATGTTACACGCTAGGTAAAGGTAAAGGTTCCCT
>NW_015346345.1:0-205 GCF_001447785.1 Gekko japonicus
TTGCTGCAAAGTGCAAATATTAAAGAGGACAGCCAGACCTTTTGCTAAGACCCTGAAAACAGCAAGAGAAACCAGCAGTGGCCAGGGACGGAGCACTCCTTTAACTTACCGGGAGAGTTCCCGGCGGGACACCAGCAGCCGAGAACAAGCTGAACCAGACAATGGTCCACTCGGCTTGGAGCCAGGCTATGACAACGGTCATGAC
>NW_015346346.1:0-205 GCF_001447785.1 Gekko japonicus
GAACAGGTGAGGGGGAGAAGGGAGGTCACTGCCTCCCACCTGCCCTGACGCTCACTCTGTCTCTTGGCTCCATGGCTGTCCAGATGTGTGGCAGCGACAGCAGCGTCCCCTTTCCCCTTTGCTCCACCACTTGCTCCTGAGGCCAAGGACGTCTTTCCCCTCAGAGAGGCGCACACAAGACAGCCCAGTTGCCTCCAATCCACAC
>NW_015346347.1:0-205 GCF_001447785.1 Gekko japonicus
GATAGAACAGAAAATGTACAAGCAGTTTCACACCAGATAGCTTTGGAAGGGACGGAGTCCAGTGTGTGTGTGTGGGGGGGAGGGGTGTTGTCAGCAACTGCTCCTAGCCTGAGTCAGAAAGCTCCTTCTGCAGCTCATTTTCACCTGCCCTGTTCCAGAACCACCACCACCCCCTTCCCTCTTTCTGGTTTGCTTCCTTTCCCCC
>NW_015346348.1:0-205 GCF_001447785.1 Gekko japonicus
AACTCTGGGCTTGCTACACAGAGGCAGGAAATGGCAATCCTACACTGGCTCATTTCTAGAATTCTGTTACCTCCTGGATGGAGGGAAAAGTTCATTGGCTCTAATAACATGTAGAAGTGTGCTTTGTGACAAGGTCCTAGGATCCAGCTATGGCGCAGAGAGAGTTTCTGCCCCAAAGCTTCCAAAACGTCTATACAACATCATT
>NW_015346349.1:0-205 GCF_001447785.1 Gekko japonicus
AGACCAGTCTAGAAAACGACCATTTCTTACAGAACCAAAGCGCTATGATTTTTAAACTGTCAACAGACAATCACAGCATGCCACCCTGGTGACCAATCCAAACAGAACTGAAACACATTTAGAAATATCTGAAAGCCAAGCCACCAATCAGCTGGGAAATTGCTCTGGATTTTTTCCCCTACGGTAGCCAATCTACGACTCCAGC
>NW_015346350.1:0-205 GCF_001447785.1 Gekko japonicus
CCGGATCACGATAAGTACTTGGGAACCCTGGGGGGGGGGGTAATCTTATCAAAACTCCTTAGGCTTCCTTTGAAACTCTTCATGAAGTAAGAACTCTCAACATCCCTGAATTTCACATTGGGCAAGGTTTGCTAATCCTTTTCGCTCGTCCTCACGGTTCCATTGAGGTCTTTCCGAATAATTATTTCCCAGAGAATAGTTTCTT
>NW_015346351.1:0-205 GCF_001447785.1 Gekko japonicus
GAGACAGGAAAGGATTTCTGGACTGCACAGGGCACTTTGGAATTGACAAGAATCGCTTCTAGAGTGGACCGTAGATCTTTCGCGAAATCGAATTTTCTTTTTGTAATGCACCTTGCAAGGAATTGGTGATGTCAATTTTCCTGTTGGTTGATGGTGCATGTTTCATCAGTATGTTGATAGAAAATTCTTAGTAATTTTTTCACGG
>NW_015346352.1:0-205 GCF_001447785.1 Gekko japonicus
CTTAGCTTCCCAGATCTGATGAGATCTGGGAAGACCTGTACATTTTTTAGCGTGTGTTTATTGGTTACTGCCTGGCGCACAAGTGAGACCAATACGCGTGTCACCTCCAGGGACCTCAGATGGGTCCAGTTGTCACTACAGATAACACTAAGTTCGTAACATCACTCCACTCCCTAAGTAAAATATGATTTAAAAATCCCAAAAC
>NW_015346353.1:0-205 GCF_001447785.1 Gekko japonicus
CTAGGAACATCTGCTTCTGCTCTTCTCCTTGCAAAGCAAAGTGAACCGTGAGAGACTAATAGATCAGTCCTAAGCAGCGTTATACCTGTTGAAGTCGACGTGGTTACACTGCTTAGGATAACACTCTGGATCGGTTTTAGCGGTGGAAAGTGCCGTTGAGTCACAGCTGATGTGTAGCAACCCCATAGGGTTTCTGAGGCAAGAG
>NW_015346354.1:0-205 GCF_001447785.1 Gekko japonicus
GTTGTAAATCAACTACTAAACACAGAAACCAAACTTGGAAGAATGCCATCTTTATTTAACAGCTAAGAAAGATGTTCTGGATAGATTTGTTGCTGAGGGAACTGTTGAGATTGCAGCTTTCGCCACTCTCTATAGACTATAGATTATAGACGCTAGGCTGATGCCAGCCTTTGTTAACTTTTTGTGAATGCTGTTGTAGATTTTC
>NW_015346355.1:0-205 GCF_001447785.1 Gekko japonicus
ATGAGTGGTTTTGTGATAACCACTTCTGACACCACCATTCATAAGCACAAAAAGTTAACATTTTCATTCTCTCAGAAATATCCTTCTCTGTCATTCAAATTGTTCCCCCGTGAAAGCAGAACCATGTGGTCCTGGCTCGCTGCTGTTCTTTGGGTCAAAAGGGCTATCAATAACACGGCAAACCTAGATAGCATAATAAAAAGCA
>NW_015346356.1:0-205 GCF_001447785.1 Gekko japonicus
CCTGGGAAGCCCGGTGGGGCGGGCGGGCGGGCGAGGCGGAGGCAGTCTCGTGTCTGTGCACGGAGCCACCCGCTCCCGCTCACGTTCCTCGCCCTGCTTCTGCGAACACATGTCGCTCGGCTGGCTGGCTCGGCGCTCCCTCCCGCGGCCAGCTGGCGGCCTGCCGCCTTCCTCGGCGCAGGGCGGGGCCGCCGGGCACGTGGGG
>NW_015346357.1:0-205 GCF_001447785.1 Gekko japonicus
GCTTCAGTCGCCAGCAAATGTCATGGGGTAGGCTGAGACGGAATGTTCCCTTCGGCCAAGTTTACACAAAGAGCAACTTCAGTTCAACAATCGCCGTTTAGATTGATTTAAACCCCCACGTGGAGGCCATATATGGCAAAACACCCCATTACGAATATCCGTTTGAGCTTTTTGGTGTATAGTGGTTAGGAGCGCGGGCTCTAAT
>NW_015346358.1:0-205 GCF_001447785.1 Gekko japonicus
ATCTTACGGTTTGATTTTATGTTGTGAACTGCCCTTATGTTCTTATGCAATATTATGCAGTCAGCAAAATTCTCGGCTCTATATGTATGGCTCCATAGGGTTTTAAATGTATATTTCTTTTTTTATATAGTAATCCTCTTTTGTGGTACTTTTATGCCAATGAAGGTGAACTGGATGGAACTGAAATCTCACAAATAAATAAATA
>NW_015346359.1:0-205 GCF_001447785.1 Gekko japonicus
ATATGGAAAAGGTGGGGGTGGGAAAAATGCGATGCAACAGAAGAGAGAGGGAAAAAATGATGACACAGGTAATCAGCAACACCTGAGATCACCTGGCACTACCATAGTGCTGACTAAATGCAAGGAAATTCTTTCTTTCAGCTACATTTCAGGAAAGTATAATCATAATCATCAGTATCATCATCATCATCTTCATAATTATATC
>NW_015346360.1:0-205 GCF_001447785.1 Gekko japonicus
CCCAATGTAGTCTTTCAGGTTTTTTGCTTTTAAGCTTTTACAGCTCTCAAAGAAGTAATTTTTTTCTCAATAGTAAAAAAACTTCATAATGTTCATAAAGTTATGGAGCATTTGCAACCATCCTGAAGAGTAAACTGCTACAATTTGCTGCTGTTTTTAAAGGAGCTTTATTAGTATTTCTGAGGTATAGTGTGAGAATACTCAG
>NW_015346361.1:0-205 GCF_001447785.1 Gekko japonicus
TGAGCATTATATAAGGATGTTTAGCTACAAAGGTGAACATTTTGTAGAATTAAGAGGGGTAGTTGCCAAGTAAGTCTCTTCAATGGTATAATATTTACTTCTGGACATACTCTACATTTATAGAACTGACACCACAGGAAAAGGGACCGACATCTCTTTCCTATTGGAGAAAGAGCCAGAAAACAAAGAATGTGTTCCTTTATTT
>NW_015346362.1:0-205 GCF_001447785.1 Gekko japonicus
TCTTACCCCCGACCTTTTTTGTCACAATGCCCGATAATCTTCCTGGCCGCTTCCTTTGTCGCTGGGGGAGGGAACCGCCGAAAACGGGGTATTCAGTATGCGTGTCCGCTTCAGTTAAGTTAAAATGTCTTTCGGGTGGTGTGGAGGCAAAAAATAAAAAGTTCATGATAGACAAACGAAGTGAGGTTTAAAAAACGGCTGGCAG
>NW_015346363.1:0-205 GCF_001447785.1 Gekko japonicus
TTTTTTTTAAATCACAACGTGACAGATTTAGGATGTTCACCGAAGTGCCCCATGCAACGTTTTCAAGGTGAAGCTGAAGGTTTCTCCTTGGACAAAACGTCTGAGGGGAGCAAATATTATCTGCAAGAGGACTGGAATCTATCAGGATGGCAGCTCTCAGATGAATATATACTCACATGGAAACATAGAATCATAGAATGTTAGA
>NW_015346364.1:0-205 GCF_001447785.1 Gekko japonicus
GAGCAAGGGAACCTTTACCTTTTAAGAAGAAATAAACACCAGAACGGGAACTCGTGCTCCTAGGCTCACCCAAGTGAATCCGACCTCATCATTTAACAATCTGCAACAGTCAATTGCCCGTTAAATCTCACTGCCTTAGTTAGAATGTAGGCTTTTCCCCCCCTCTCATGCTCTGATAAGTAAAAAGCAGCAGTGCAAGTCTGAT
>NW_015346365.1:0-205 GCF_001447785.1 Gekko japonicus
AAATAGGGAAGGGTTACATGGAGTTAAAACAACAAAATCCTGACTGGCTCCCTAGTCTTACATCATACTAGTTTGGTTGCTGAAACTCCTGCGTCATCTGAAATGAGTGTGGGAACAAAGGAGAGATTACCCCAAAGCCCCCACCTTTTGTGGACGTGACAAACAGCATGCACCCCAATCAAATTATTGATCAGCCAACAGTAAT
>NW_015346366.1:0-205 GCF_001447785.1 Gekko japonicus
AATTCTTTCCAAATGTCTACAAATAATTTAGCTATAAAACTACAATCGGTTAAGATATGTACACGTTGGTATTTGACACCTGTTCATTTATTCTACAGTAAGCAAAAATCTTCACTAACGTGTTGGAAGGGATGTGGGGGAAAAGGAACACTTTTACATTGTTGGTGGGAATGCCATGATGTCAATCAGTTTTGGAAAAAAAATT
>NW_015346367.1:0-205 GCF_001447785.1 Gekko japonicus
AGATATGGTGAAGAAATTGCCTACCAACCCTGTAATGGACTTCTTCCTCTTTAATCATAACAGATAAATGCGATCCTCAGGCTGTAATTCACGAACATTTGTTTAGGAGGAAATTCCATTGAACACTACATTCAAGTAAATATACCTAGGATCAGGCTGTATGGCTGATCTTCAAGAACTGCCATTTCCAATCTGGTAAGGTTGC
>NW_015346368.1:0-205 GCF_001447785.1 Gekko japonicus
TGAACGCATGGTTCGTTTCTCCATAGATAGGTGTTCTGAGCGAGTGGCAGAGGTCCTGCTCACATCCTGTAAACCATCCACTTGGCAGTCTTACACAGCTAAGTGGAAGAGGTTTTCTTCATGGGCACAAAAACATAAAGTTCTTCCTGAGATTTGCCCTTTAATGGAAGTTTTTGATTGTCTTCTGAGTTTACTGGATGCAGGT
>NW_015346369.1:0-205 GCF_001447785.1 Gekko japonicus
GACAAAATGCCATGGAGTGCAGGATGCTGTGGTGAGTAGGTGAAATCTGGCAAAATCATCTCCAATTCCATCTTCAGCCACTGGAGCTTCTTGTACCAGAGTGAGTTTGGGGTGATTGGATTGTTGCCAGAAACCCCCACTCACTATACTTTATTGGATACTAGCCTGATACCCGAGCTTCGCTGCAGTATTTAAGTTCCGTAAA
>NW_015346370.1:0-205 GCF_001447785.1 Gekko japonicus
TGTCTGCTTTGATTATCTGCTGCTTGGTCCGGTTTCAGGGGGAGGCTTCTAAACCCCATTGCTGAGATTTTCTGCATGTGCTTCATTGGCCTCAGGAACTAATCCGTGCAAGGGCACGTGTTCTCTCCCTGCCATGCATTTTCACCATGCTTTTATTAGCCAACGGGACATGAAACGTTCAGATACTGTTGGCCTTCACGGAGTA
>NW_015346371.1:0-205 GCF_001447785.1 Gekko japonicus
TCTAGAAAGCCTTTAATCAAAAGCAACCAGACTGCTTCCTTTCCCACTGACGTCTGCATCTGGCACATTACCTTAAATAACCTCATCATCTTACGCTTCACTTAAGCAGAAAGCACCTGCTAGCAATCATTCCCCCATATCCAGATTAAGAAGCAGAGAAGAAGACCATTTGAACAGATGACATGCAAATAGCTTTTGCTCAGCT
>NW_015346372.1:0-205 GCF_001447785.1 Gekko japonicus
GAAAGATATCTATGCTTGATCAAACCAATGTTCCATCTAGCACAGAATCCTGTTTCCAGCAGTGGCCATTCAGATGCTCCAGGGAAGCCAACAAGCAAGGCCTGCTGACAGTCACTCTCATCTGCTGACTGTTCCCCCATCAATCTGATAATCAGAGGTACTCCACCTCTGAACACAAAAGATCTTATCTGGCTATCATGGCAAT
>NW_015346373.1:0-205 GCF_001447785.1 Gekko japonicus
TTAAGCAATAAAGGTGGTGCTGAGCTAGTCACTCTGAAACTAACTTTCTTTCACTATGCTCTTATGAGGAATTGAGAAAAATATATAAAAATTAACCCGAGTTCCTTGGAAGAGTAAGATACAAATGTTATTTATGTGGCGCTGGTAGTATTTGAAGAATTTCACACACATTCTCAGTCATTACAATCACCTGATGACATAGTTA
>NW_015346374.1:0-205 GCF_001447785.1 Gekko japonicus
AAAAATGGCCATGAACTAAGTGTAAGTATATAACAGCCAGCCAAATTTATAGCCTTGTGTTATTTTTTGCTAATATTAGTATTTCTATCTTTGTAATTAGATATAGAAATTTCAACGCTGAGAAAGTTTGTGAACAAAACGAGACTCGTTATGCATAGTCCGTTGTGTTGATGGCGACATTGTGAATGATTTTTGAGAGACTGAT
>NW_015346375.1:0-205 GCF_001447785.1 Gekko japonicus
AGCTTCCCGAGCCTGGCTCGCCTGCATCTTCTCGCAGCCCGGCATGCTGTCGGATCGCTCCGGTCGGAGCCGGTTTCGCTGCCGAGTCCGTCAGTCGTGGGGACAAGCCGCTGGGCCCAGCCGCACCGGGCTTTGGGACAGAGGACCCGACAGGCAGCACCTGAGCCCGGTAAAGGAGCCGCCGAGGGTGAACCCCCATGCCCCT
>NW_015346376.1:0-205 GCF_001447785.1 Gekko japonicus
TGTGGTTGCCTAGCAACCTCCATAATGGCTGCTGAGAGTTCAGTGAGCATTCTTTTCTTAAAGCTACAAGCACTGTTTATATGATTTTGACAAATTTTAATCCCCTCATTTTTTTATTATTCAAGATTTTTCTGTATACCTGGGAATTCCTTCAGGTTTGTAGAACTTCCCCATCCCCTCCATCTCTGCCTAGCTCCATTTTGCT
>NW_015346377.1:0-205 GCF_001447785.1 Gekko japonicus
ACAATGTTATTTTTTTGCGTTTTTAAAGGTTTTAGTCTCAACTTTTTTCCTTCAAAATTACACCGTCGGGATGTTATTTCGATGTCCGCTTAACCGCTAAGCCTAGAAATATTTTACTCCACTATACGGTAAGCGTTGCGGTTATTGTTATCTCGCGCGGTTATACTGGGGTACGTATTGCTTCTTTTATCCAACTCACTGTTAT
>NW_015346378.1:0-205 GCF_001447785.1 Gekko japonicus
CTACTGAATCCCTGAAGGGCTCATCGGCAGACCTTTCTCCCTGTCTCAAATCTCCCAGCTGCTTTGGCTTCAAGGGGACAAACTTACTCCCTGAGATTCAAACATTGTTCTGAGCTCATAACCATGCCTTTAGGTCAGGAGGCAGATAAGGTGCATTTGCCTTGACTTCCAGACTTCAGGTTATTGTTGTTTTTCTGGAGTATCC
>NW_015346379.1:0-205 GCF_001447785.1 Gekko japonicus
ACCATTCGGCTTTTTTATATAAGGGAGATACCTGGTCCCATTTCATTATCCTTATACATTTTGTGGCATAGGTACATATGTGTCATGGACCTGCATTATATGTCACGGAGCTCAAGGGCCTTCATCTTTATGTCCCCTATGGTCAGCCTAGGGTTGGGTTGCCCCTGCTTCAGGGCTATCAGCAGGGTTATTTTTGGGCAGGAAC
>NW_015346380.1:0-205 GCF_001447785.1 Gekko japonicus
TTTTGGGCCAGGCAGTGTCTTATATTTATTATTTTTGTGGGGATATATGAAGGGTGTATATGCCTTTTTCTCTCTATGTGCTAAATCTCTCCTCTCTGGAGGATTGGGTCTGACTGCTAATACAACACATGTTAACCCAGTTTAGAGCACTGGATTAACATGAACATCAACTTTGGGAGTTAGACAGTCAAATCAAAGGCTGAAA
>NW_015346381.1:0-205 GCF_001447785.1 Gekko japonicus
CCACCTGGAGATTGGCAACCCTAGTTCTGCTCCCTCCAGCCAGGGCTGGCAACCTCCAGGTGGGGCTCAGAGATCTTCTGGAATCACCAATTATCTCCAGATTACAGGGATCCATCCCCCTTGAGAAAAATGGCTGCTTTCAACGGTGGACTCCTTGGAAACACATCCCAGCTGACCTTCCTCCCCTTCGGGTTGCCAACCTCCA
>NW_015346382.1:0-205 GCF_001447785.1 Gekko japonicus
GGGGGGGAAGGGTTGATTGAGCAGGAAATGGGTCCAGTTAAGATTCCGATTTGTTGGTATCTTGTCTTGATACTGAATTTTGACAACCACTGGGTAGTACAACAGACTTATTCAGACTTTTTTTTTGGTCACATGTACACTGAACATACAAAAGGGTATATGGCTGCACTCCTGCACATTCAGTGGAAGGGATGAACACAGTTTT
>NW_015346383.1:0-205 GCF_001447785.1 Gekko japonicus
CACTCTCCCCTCCTTTCTCTGTGTGTGTGCGCGCACCAAGGGGGAGAGGGGGTACAGTACGGGGGACTGGCTCGCCGGTCAGGAAGGCACCGGTCAGGATGGTGTGTTCGTCCCGGCGTGGCTTCGCTGACAGCTGGTGGCAACCTTCTTTCTCTGCCCCCCCCCAAATACTCTCATCTCCTGCAGTATTCGCTCCATAAGGCGC
>NW_015346384.1:0-205 GCF_001447785.1 Gekko japonicus
GTTGAATTTTTTAAAATGTTTCATGACGTGACCATATATATATTACATCCCTGTAAAAATAATAGGGATGTGGCGTGAAAGAAGGATAAAATATACGACTGCGAGTGTGTACATTTTTATCCCTGCCTACTTTCCTCGAGCCTCTTTCATATTTCATATTTCTGTGCGGAAAGAGCTGACAGGGAGAGAACTTTTTTTAAAAAAA
>NW_015346385.1:0-205 GCF_001447785.1 Gekko japonicus
TTATTCATACAAAAGGGCACAGTGACAGGCGTAGTGCTAGTCATTGATCAATTACACATCACATTATTTAAGACTAATTGCAATGTTCTTGCAATGTTCTTATTTTGCCAGTACTTCTTCATAATGCCCCAGTGTCACAATATAATTGTATTTTTTGTTTACTTCATTCTCCTCAATGGGGACCCAAAGTGTGGCTTCCATCATT
>NW_015346386.1:0-205 GCF_001447785.1 Gekko japonicus
AACGCTGTTACCTTCCCACCAAAGCGGTGGGTAAAGCAGCTGAGAGATTAATGATAGAGGGCAGCAGCATATGCATTTACTTAAATTTTAGTTAGCATTACATAGCAGCATTAGAGGAAGATCGGTTGTAAGCCTCAGTGGTTCAACTGTAAGGCTATTGCCTCTCACACAATCCCTTTCCAAGGCTGGGCAAACAAGGTGGTGG
>NW_015346387.1:0-205 GCF_001447785.1 Gekko japonicus
TGCTGCAGTCAACTGATTCAGGGGCCCAACATTAGAAGAGGGACTAAATGCCATCATTACACGGGCAGATCAGTGGGGCCCAGAGATCTCCCAGAATTAGAGCAGAGAAAATGGCTACTTTGGAAGGGCGATTCTCTGGCATTTCCCCCATGAATTCTCTCCCCAAACCCCACCCATTTGAAGCAAACAGGGTTGCCAGCTCTGG
>NW_015346388.1:0-205 GCF_001447785.1 Gekko japonicus
AATAAATTGCCTGCTGTTCTCTCTCCTCCTGCTCAGCTCGCTGTAGTTCCGTCCTGTCCTGTAGCTCTGTTGTTTGCTTTGCACTAAAGTCCTCATTATCCTTTTTAACCAATGAGTCCTGAGCGGTTTCGAAAAAGTTCTCCCATACAGAGTCAAGCGCCCTGTTTAGTTCTTTTTGCAAAGTTTCTCGAAAATGTTCAGACCT
>NW_015346389.1:0-205 GCF_001447785.1 Gekko japonicus
AAAGGAGTTTTTCACTAAGTCCTACTCTGGCAGCAGAATTAGAAACCTTAAGTAGACATATAGGATGTGATTCCTTGAGAGTTCTGGCACTTATTTTTTTATCGATTAAAGTGCAACAGAGGCTGTTTGATGCTAGCTTGAGAAATCCTATGGCAAAGTCATACGGCAAGTTTATTCCAATTTGTTCCCACTATAGATTTGATCG
>NW_015346390.1:0-205 GCF_001447785.1 Gekko japonicus
GGTTTCAAATGGCTTAATTTACTGTATAGAAGGAGCAAATACACTTCTTAATCCGCTCTGACTGGCTGAGTTAAGTGTAATTTTTTACTGCTGCTAATAATCCCACTTAGATGCTATATCACACTTGAAGATGTTTTGACTCTTGTCTTTGGTAGACAGTTTAAAACCACTGTTCGAGGCCATTCTGCAACGGGACTGTAACAGA
>NW_015346391.1:0-205 GCF_001447785.1 Gekko japonicus
ACCCATGCGTGATCAGACCAGACTATTGGGCCTATGTTAGTGTCCATTAGCATGTCTTTTAATGATGTAGAGATGAGAATAAAATCTATTCTGGAGTAAGTTCCGTGTCTTGCAGAGTAGAAGGAGTAATCTTTAGAGGAAGGGTTTGCAAACCTCCACGTATCAAGCAAAAGATTCTTGTCCAATATTCCTTTTAGTTTGGTGG
>NW_015346392.1:0-205 GCF_001447785.1 Gekko japonicus
GAAAGTACTGGCAAACAGTTTGCCACGGGTTGCCGATGGACTCCGTCCGTGTGATCACGCTGCCGCGGCTTTTCCCCTCCAGCCGTCTTTGGTGAAGCACACGCGCCGAGGGACAAAACCATGGTTTGCCGCCGACGCGTCTGATCGCGTTGTCGCGGGTCTAATTGCGCCACCGTAAATAGCCATGCCCAGGGGTCATTTCATA
>NW_015346393.1:0-205 GCF_001447785.1 Gekko japonicus
GATTTTTTTACTGATAACAATGATGAAGTATAGCCTGCTAGCTACTAAAAAATATGGATTTCTTAGTAGTAAAACAGAAGCATTTTGATTAGCTTTATTCATTAAAAAGCACAGTTACAGGCCTACTGCTAGTCACTGATCATTTTTATCAAGTCCATCAGAACAGTGGTATTTAATCAGAATCATAGAGTTGGAAGGGACTTCC
>NW_015346394.1:0-205 GCF_001447785.1 Gekko japonicus
TAAACTATTCTAAATATTGTGAAATTAATGAAAGAAAGTGTGTGTGTGTGTGTGAGGGGGAAGAGCTGATTTGGTGGCCAACTATTGACCTGGTTGCTTAAGATGACATTCTCCCTAAATCTGTCATGAATCAGTATTAAGTTTTGCAATACCCAGCAGTTCTCTTAGGAATAGCCATGGGGTTTGTTTATTGTCAGCTGATATT
>NW_015346395.1:0-205 GCF_001447785.1 Gekko japonicus
TATAAATGTGAATGAATAAATAAATAAATGTGTGTAGAACGTAAATGAAATTTTTCCTGCTATTCTGGCAGCCCTTTTCAACTCCTGGGAAGAACATTCCTTGGGTTGTGGGACTTGCCCAAAGGAACAGCCATAAGATACAGGGCACTGTCGTGAGGAAGGCGAAGGGGTGAAACTGCCCCTCCTCTCTCTTCTGTCAGGGGAG
>NW_015346396.1:0-205 GCF_001447785.1 Gekko japonicus
CTCCTGGGCCACAGACGGAGCCTGACAAACCTAAACTAACAATTGACAAGACGCAAGTGTCATGAGAGACCTCCTGCCATTTTTTAGTGAAGACCGCGGCTCTAACCTGTCTTTTAAAAAAGGCAGGTCTCTGGTCTATTACCAGTCCTAGTCAGAAGGAACCTTCTGGAACCCGCTTAGGGTTGCCAAGTCTTACCTGCTGTCG
>NW_015346397.1:0-205 GCF_001447785.1 Gekko japonicus
AAGGCATTGAGGATCACGTTTAGTCTCCACTGTGGGATGTCGGTGGGTCCTGAGGGAACGCTCCCTTAAGAAAGCGAGGAAATGAGGATGTCTAGAGAGACCCCAACCCTTAAACGTAAGCAGGACTGTAGAAAGGGCTGCTACTTGCCATCTGAGCATAGAAGTCTTCAGAGCCAAGTCATGACCGTCTTGTAGGAAGGCTAGA
>NW_015346398.1:0-205 GCF_001447785.1 Gekko japonicus
TATGCATCTTAAAAACATTCCAGAAGAAATCCATCTGGTAGGTTGCCACAGATGAAATCATAAGATAAAAATGCCTCTTTTGCTCTTGAATAACGCTTCTCTCCCTTCCACCCACCCAACTCCCCAAAATGAAAATCTGGGAAACAGTTGGCGGAAACGGGTATTAAAATGGAAAGTTTGCTACCCAGAGCTGAGATATACTTTG
>NW_015346399.1:0-205 GCF_001447785.1 Gekko japonicus
TTGGCAGTTAATTTCCCAGTCACTGAACATTTGAATTGGCAGGAGGTAGAAGAATATAACTTTTTTATGAGTACAAAAAGTCTCATATCGATATTTAAATGACTTAGCTTGGTGCACAGAATTTCCCTATCAATAGAATCAAACACTCCCTTAAGGTCTAAGAAGGCAACATATAATTTTAAATCACTCCTTTTGGTGTACTTAT
>NW_015346400.1:0-205 GCF_001447785.1 Gekko japonicus
AGGCTCTCACATTGACTGGTTAAACTGGTGTGGTGGCTGGGCATCTTTGTTGCTCAGGGAACAAAGCCCTTTGCAGTCCAACTCCCGTGAAGGAACTGGATGTTGTCGCTTTGGCTGGCATTAGAACATTTAAAAGGTAGATGTTTCAGAACTCTGAAGGTGCTCTGGGGAGTATAGGGGAGTGAATGAACGGAGAGAAGAAGAA
>NW_015346401.1:0-205 GCF_001447785.1 Gekko japonicus
GTAGCCATGTTAGTCTGTAGTGGCAAAATCAAAAAGGAATCTTGTGCTGCCATTAAAAAAAACAAAAAAAATCATGTATTGTAGTTCCAGGTCTCATGGTTAGAATCTGCTTCATCAGATGCATGAAGTGAATTTTCAGTCTGCAGATATTCCTACACACATGGAAAAATGTTTGCTAGTAAGGAAGAAAAGCAGTTGTAATTCC
>NW_015346402.1:0-205 GCF_001447785.1 Gekko japonicus
TCTCTTGTCAGGTCTCCTTGAGCGGTGACGGAGCGACCTCCTTCCCGGGACACTGATGAGGTTCGGTGCGCTCCTCGCCTGCCTTACCGTTTCCGGGGCGGCAACGATTTTTCTTCCCGGCTTGTGACATTTGGGAAGGCCCGGCTGGCCCGCTTTGCTTCCTCCTGACTGTGGTACAAGGACCGAGACATCTGTTCTGAGAAGG
>NW_015346403.1:0-205 GCF_001447785.1 Gekko japonicus
CAAAGCTGGGCGTAACTTAGCATCTATTACGGATTTAAATTAATTGTGAATGCTCGGGACAAAGACCAGAAAAGGGCTCGGTGGATTTCGCCCAAGGAGCAGTTGCATAATGAACTCAGCAGGTGATCTACAACGTAAGGCTAGAAAGTATTTTAAGGTGCCTCCAAACTGCTTAATTCTTTCGTTATTATGCCCACGGCTTTTA
>NW_015346404.1:0-205 GCF_001447785.1 Gekko japonicus
GTATCTCACTGTGGTCTTCTGTTAGTTTTGGAATGGTGGATATTGAGTTCAGGTATTCAATTATTCGTTGTGGATTAGGGTTTTGTGATGTATATAATGATTGATAAAATGATTGTATTGTCTCAATAATTTTTTTGGTTTCATATTGTAATTTATTTTCTTTGTTTCTTATACTCCCAATGTAGCGGTCAGTTTGTTTTTTTTT
>NW_015346405.1:0-205 GCF_001447785.1 Gekko japonicus
GCCAAGAAGCCATCTTGAAGCACCCCCACTCCAGTTAACCCACGTGTCTCCCTTCCCCACAGCCGACTTGTGAGCTGTCAAGCTTCTGATTTATTGACCGAAGCCGGACCTGAGTCAATAGGGCTGGTAGATTGTCATATTGACTCTGGGATGGAGCAGGGGGGGGGGAGTGGGGAGAGAAGAGAAAGCATTTGGTGAAGAATCT
>NW_015346406.1:0-205 GCF_001447785.1 Gekko japonicus
CGAGAGGTGAAAATCCCCGTCTGGTTTAGGAATGACGGTCTTCCTTGGCTTGTCTCCATGGATCCAAACAGCATCTGAGGGCTGTGTTCAGGATTGGAGCTTCCTTATACAGGATCAGGGCCTGGCTTTGTGCCGTCTCTGGCTGTCAGGGGCTTTGCAGGATCTTGGACAGAGTGGGGTATCTCTAAACACCTGCTAACTGCAA
>NW_015346407.1:0-205 GCF_001447785.1 Gekko japonicus
CTAATATGAAAATATAAAACATGAAAAATTGTAACAAGCCATTATAACCAAGTAAGCAGCCTATCCTACTATTTCCGTATAACATATTTTCACTATTTCCTATCGATAAGGCTGTGACGGAAAACAGATGAGCAAGGGGGGGGAAAGAAATTCTCTTTACATATTGTTTAAAAGTAACAGTATTAACCGTTTATAATAATGAAGA
>NW_015346408.1:0-205 GCF_001447785.1 Gekko japonicus
CTTTTTCATTGAGGTTCAAGGCAATCTCCATACAATATAGCAAACACATACACAAAGCCATCTGGATTTATTTTATAATCTTGATAAACCCATCACGATGCCTAAATAAATCTAGCAAAATTAATGGAAGGCCCATTCAAAGAAGCACTGTCGTATTTCCTTATATTTCCAACTCATTCAAAGCAGCACTGTGTTATATTTCCTT
>NW_015346409.1:0-205 GCF_001447785.1 Gekko japonicus
CATAGGTGCTCTCCTCGTTTTTATATCATATTTAACATAAAATAGACATCACTATTGCTTTCCTGATTTTGATAAGCATGCAACATAGATTTCTATTTTTGGAAAGTAGAGAGTGTTTGACATTATAAGCCAGATCACACAATATTCAGTTTGTCTGTCTCTATTGGCGTCTTTCCTCAGTGGGTGAAGACTTTTTTGTTTTGTT
>NW_015346410.1:0-205 GCF_001447785.1 Gekko japonicus
TGTCTCTGTGCTGAGCACAGCTGGGTCATTCCACTGCTCTAGCTAAAGAGTCAGCAGAAGAGGCTACTTGTTCTTCTCTGCGCAAGCAGCTCCTTTGGACTTTCTTCTTTCCAGTTAAGGGACATGCTTAGAACAGTTACTCATACAGAAACAGATTCAGGTGGGTAGTTGTGTTGCTCTGAAGCGGCAGAACAAAGTTTGAGTC
>NW_015346411.1:0-205 GCF_001447785.1 Gekko japonicus
TCTCAGTGCCAAGCAGATGCTCTACCACTACCCTCACCCCGGTTTGTACATACAATGGATGGCAATTGTGGTCATATTGTCCCCAAATCAATACTTGGCTGAAGAATCTGCCACACTGTCAGGATGCCGTAAATCAGTGGGGGAGCAGTGGTTAGCAATGGACTAGGCTCCCGGGGGACCCAGGTTCGAATCCCCACTCGGCCAT
>NW_015346412.1:0-205 GCF_001447785.1 Gekko japonicus
TAAGAAGAGAGGAACCCATCTGAGAGGAGGATGTGACAGCACAAAGGGACAGAGAGAACTCTGCTTAGCAGAATAGTCCCTGAATACAGAGAAATCCCTGAGCTGTGACTGATATCGACAACATATTCCAAAATTGTACATCTTTGGAGTTTTGGATTGTGTGCGCCAATTATTCAATGACAAGCCCCTGAAGTACTGGAAATAC
>NW_015346413.1:0-205 GCF_001447785.1 Gekko japonicus
GACTGTGCGACTGAACAACAACATGAACGCTGGGGGTCAGAATGAATACTGCTAGTCTTTAAGGTGTCGCTGGACTTCTCTTTTGTTTTGCTACAATAGACTAACACGGCTACCCCTGTGGAACTAGGCAAATACCCCAGACTGCTACATGAAACAGACCTGGTCTGGATCTGTTCCATCCCTTACTCTGCAATGCACGATATGA
>NW_015346414.1:0-205 GCF_001447785.1 Gekko japonicus
TCGCTGGGTTCTGATGAATTGGGGACAGTTTCTTCAGTGGTTTGGCTGCAATAAGCATAGGAGACCATCTTTGTAGCATTTTAGGTGGCAAACCCAAGTTTACAATCAAGTGTACATTTCACAGAGAACTGCCTGGTCCTGGCTCTCTGATGAGTGCACCTAATAAACATATTTCCAAAGGTATGAGTCCAGCATCACCTTAAGA
>NW_015346415.1:0-205 GCF_001447785.1 Gekko japonicus
TTTTCAAATATCTAAAGATCTGTCCACACACCATTGTTGTCTATATGCCATATGCTCAAATGTCGATAAGGACCTCAATCCATTGGGTTACTGGAGGCAGGCATTTATCTCTCCAGCACTGTAGTATAAGTCTTTTAGCAACAGTAATAGCACAGAGGGTTCGTTTTCGATTACTATCAGTTGGTCTCCAGGAAGACAGGCAAAC
>NW_015346416.1:0-205 GCF_001447785.1 Gekko japonicus
TGGAGCTCTGGTGAGGAATCATGGAGGTGAGGAGGATAAATAGTTTCATAAATAGTTCCTTTCCAATTATTTTAAAACAAATACACTAAATGCTCTTTAAAATGATGCTTTTATTTAAATAATTGATTTATTTATCCCTCACTTTTCTAGGGATCCAATGTGGAATTTGTTTTTGTAATTTAACCTTAAATATATCCCAGAGTGA
>NW_015346417.1:0-205 GCF_001447785.1 Gekko japonicus
CTTCCCAGTTGCACTCCGCCACTCAAGTGCCATACCAAGCTGAGGTGCTCTACTGTGTCCCTTGACACTGAGGCCCGTTCAGTGTTCCAACCGGCTCCACAAAGTCAAAAGCCAATTGGAACATTGAATAGACCTTCGCGTCAAGGGAAACGGTAGAGCTCCTGAGCTCGGTATAACACTTGAGTGGCGGAGTGCAACTGGGAAG
>NW_015346418.1:0-205 GCF_001447785.1 Gekko japonicus
GCTTCAGGTTTCAAGCGGATGTCTCTGGTTGCTGGGAGCGCCCATAGGACCACCCAGGCCCCAGGGGCTCGAGACGGGGTGGGGTGGGGCACAAAATTCCAGGGCCTAAATCAGCTGGAGGGCCCTTGAAGCCAGCCTCCCCCTGCATTCAGAGGATGCATTAAAAATATAATGCCGTTCTAACCGCAGCCACTAGGGGCGCGGG
>NW_015346419.1:0-205 GCF_001447785.1 Gekko japonicus
GGATTATTTAGTTGTGTGTGACCACAGCCTCAGTGTTGTTAGGAAGCATAGTGGGCAGTCTGGGGTCCCAGCAAACTCCCAGTAGGCATGTGTGTGTGTGTTTGTGTGTGTGTGTGAGAGAGAGAGAGAGAGAGAGAGGACTGATCTGCAGTACAATTCAACAAATCAGGGCTGAAAGCGTGTCGCTGTGACAGACAGCCTTTAA
>NW_015346420.1:0-205 GCF_001447785.1 Gekko japonicus
CTTGCCGGTTCCTGCCTCAGGGCAATCTCAGACTCCTACCTGCTTGCCACTGCTCATGGGGGGGAGGGTGTCCAGATCAAGCCTCTTGCATTGGACTTCCCTCCGGAAAGCCCAATAGAGCCCTTGAACCCTCAGGCTCCTCTATCTGAACACGAAATCCGGCTGTTTCAAGGGAGCATGCCCCAAGAACGGCCATCCTTGCCGC
>NW_015346421.1:0-205 GCF_001447785.1 Gekko japonicus
CATGGTGCTGCCAAAACACCTGTGGTCACCATCCAAAACTGGAATTGAGTAAGCAGGGCACCCCTGGCATGCTGGAAAAGATAAGCACGAGCAGGAGCCCCTGATCACCAAGAACTCAGACAGTGCTTGCACTGAGCATAGCTGGGTGTCTGTGGTCCTTTTTTAAAAAAAAAGAGTTGTATTAGTTTATGCACAGAAAAAGGGA
>NW_015346422.1:0-205 GCF_001447785.1 Gekko japonicus
CCTTGGTGGTCTCCCTTCCGAATACTGACTGGGGCTGACCCTTCCAAGATCTGACAGAATCAAACTAGCTAACAAATGTCTAGTGGCACCATTACAGTAATCCTCACAAAGTCCTAGAATGGGAGGGAGGTGGCATATTTTGGGGATACAAAGAAATGAATAACAATGGAACTATCCCTCATGAATGATAAAAAGTCAAATTCTG
>NW_015346423.1:0-205 GCF_001447785.1 Gekko japonicus
GAATTGACAGATGTATGTCTCTGATTGTTCTTAATTCATAGGGGTTTTTTGGGGGGGTGTATAAATGGTCAGTATAGATCACTTCAGTTTTGCATGAACTAGGTGCCATGCTAGGGTAAAATAATATTTCTTACCTTAATAAGTTTCAAAATAACAAAACGAATATGGAAGAGATAAGAATATGGAAGCAGTCATTAATATTTTT
>NW_015346424.1:0-205 GCF_001447785.1 Gekko japonicus
AGAGCCCTACGATCAGCAACCACCACCTGCTTATGCGCCAGCAAACCCCGCCATGCCATCTCAGTACCAGCCTTATTACGTCCCGTACGGTGCAGTGCCCAGCTCAGGGCCTGTTGTCCAACCTCTGCTGCACACCACCGTCGTTATCCCTGTACAACCCCCCCACGCACCGGATTACCTGGCGTATTCCATCTTCACCATGCTG
>NW_015346425.1:0-205 GCF_001447785.1 Gekko japonicus
AGAGAACTTGCAGATACTCCAACAATTTGGCACTTGGTGTCCTACAAGGTGTCTGCTACACAATCCTCACAGAAGATGTGGTCCTGTGCTCAATTCTGACTAGTGGATGTTTTTGAATAATATTTCTTTATAGTTATGGATTAAAATAGTTAACATTAAGAAATATAAACAGTGAGAAAAGGGGGGAAAGGTGATCTAAGCAGAT
>NW_015346426.1:0-205 GCF_001447785.1 Gekko japonicus
GCTGAAGCCTATCAGATCTGGGTCTGGAAGGGATACCACATGTAAGCCACCATGTGTTCCATGATGGGAAAAGGTGAGGCATAAAGAAGATATGATATTGCCACAGAGCTATAAGCCTGGAGGACTCCCATTCAAAACCAGAGGGAAACACAAAACTTTCCCAAAGAAATATTGCAGAAGAAAATGGGGGGGGGGGGGGCAAAGA
>NW_015346427.1:0-205 GCF_001447785.1 Gekko japonicus
TTGGAAGGATTTCAGGGGCTATCTTTGGCCGTCTCCCTTGGCATTGGTGGGAAGGGGGCTTTAGCAGGAGGCAGTGGCCAAAGATGGGGCTGGTTCCGGTGGGAATAGGACTCACCGGCTCCTGTTTTTCAGGAGACGTTGCTCCTCCGGAGTGTGCGGCTTGTGAGGCAGCGACACTGCTGGCCCCTTGGGCTGGGATCGGAGA
>NW_015346428.1:0-205 GCF_001447785.1 Gekko japonicus
ATACCATGGTTCCAATATCAACAACTGAACCATATGTTTATTACCATAACTAAAGAAGCAGACCTTAAGAGAAGCCTAAGTTTGTTTGAAAAAAGATTGTGGAAACCGGAAATGGGCCCTCGGGGCTTAATTTCAATTTTATATAGTCAATTAAATGCCAAAGAATGGAACCATGCCACTAGAGTGCAAGGGAAATGGGAAAAAG
>NW_015346429.1:0-205 GCF_001447785.1 Gekko japonicus
GATCCAACATATGGTTAAATGATTTCAACCTCACATACATAATTGCTGAGAGCCAAATTGAATAAGAAGATGAAGCATGGAACCAGCTAATGTAGGAAGCAGGGTTGTCATACCACCTGGCTAGAAAGATAAGGTGACTCCATCCTACAGACCAAGATGTATAAGGGTGACATATCAGCCAAACCAGCCTACAACAGGTTCATAA
>NW_015346430.1:0-205 GCF_001447785.1 Gekko japonicus
CACCATGAGTTGGTTGTGACTTGATGGTACAGTATTCTGTAGCTGATCAGGCTTGGAGAGGGTGTCTAGTTGATGGCTGACGGACTTGAATGTGGCCCGCTAGGGTAAACATAGCCATCTGTCAATATCTCAAGCAGCTTCCCCCTAATATGAAACTGCCCAGGGGGGTAGTGATGACCATGAACATAGATCGCTTTAAAGGGGG
>NW_015346431.1:0-205 GCF_001447785.1 Gekko japonicus
GCCTCCTCTTCCGCCCGGCGGATGGCAGCCAGTTCTTCCGCCCGCGAGAGGGCCGCCTCGCTCTTCTTCTCCTTGGCGTACCACGTGAGATCTTTCCCCTTCTGCCAACGGCCCACTGGGGCCATCAGTGAGTTCCCTGCAGATGGGGGGGGGGAAAGAAGCAAACAGAAGACAACATCAGGGCAGGAGGAGAGACAGGCAACAG
>NW_015346432.1:0-205 GCF_001447785.1 Gekko japonicus
GGGTCCACAGGTCCCACGTGGAAGATGGCATCCCTACTGATATCCTTCATGTTTGTGTGTGATGTGTTTTGTTTTTAAAGCTAGCTTTAGTATGTTTGATTGTCCTCCAGCTTGGGGGCTGTAAACTGTGCAGGAAAGGTGGCATAAACATGTTTTAAGTAAATAAATAACCCTAGAAAGAAAGCTGTTTTCATTTCCTCTTGAG
>NW_015346433.1:0-205 GCF_001447785.1 Gekko japonicus
AAGCCTCCTGTGTGACCGGGGCCTTTATTAATTAATTCGATACATTCAAAAACGCTTCTAGAAGCCGCTACTTCTGAAAATTCGGTGTGACTGTTCCCAGAGTGGGCATGCCAGTGGTTTTTAGCGCCACCCGGTATCTTCTTGACATGATCTAACCTAACTCAAACTGTGTCCTACCTGAGCCAGTTTGGTGTAGTGGTTATGT
>NW_015346434.1:0-205 GCF_001447785.1 Gekko japonicus
GAAGGCTTGGCGGGGGGAGCCCTGGGGCTGAACTGGCAGGTTGGGCCCCTTCAGGAGGTGGGTGCTGGTGGCCGCGTCCCGGGCCAGGCAGGTGCCAAGCTTGGTGGCCTCTGTGCCAGGTGCTTGACCCTCTTGTTCCACCGTAGTCCTGCCCTGGCTCTGGGTAGCCGCCGAATGGGGCCCTCCATCCGGTCCCTGTCGTTAG
>NW_015346435.1:0-205 GCF_001447785.1 Gekko japonicus
TTATTTAAATAAAGAAACTATATTTTTATTTTGTCTGGGTTACTGAGCCTCACGAGTTTCAAAGCCTTAATCCTGTGTCTTAAACTACTGGGTCTCTTACTACCAATTGTGTTTCTTAGTCAAGCCTTGTGGTGGAAGCTGCAGAGCTTGGTTCTTTGACTTGTGTTCCTGTGTTGAGCCTGGAGATTTCTAGTTACTTTGCTCC
>NW_015346436.1:0-205 GCF_001447785.1 Gekko japonicus
GCCAGTCTCCTCCCGAGAGCTGTGCATTGAACGGAGCTGTGCGAGGGACTTGATTGAGCCCTTATTGGCTGTGTTGTATCTCCTAATGCAAACAGACAGCTTTCCCTGATAAGGCCCGTCTTTCAGGACGGACGGCGCTCAATCGTGCCTGGCAAATAACGTTAAGGCGCAGCGGCAGGTTTTGTTTGGGGGAAAGGCGGGCTTG
>NW_015346437.1:0-205 GCF_001447785.1 Gekko japonicus
TCCTCTCGTGATCTCTCATTTTTGGCTTCCACTGCCGGGAGGTTGGCAGCCTTATGTCAAAATGACCTCTCCTCTTAAGGGTAAGTCATGGTTGGTATGAATTCAGCAAACAGCAATGAGGAACCAAACAGTTTTGACGGCTTACATCAAGGAGGCTTCAGCCACTAAGAATCCATCTCACAATTCAGCTTTGCAAAATGTTTTC
>NW_015346438.1:0-205 GCF_001447785.1 Gekko japonicus
ACTCTAAACTGGGTACCTGATGTCACTTAACTTAGTCACGGTGCCATGACATTGTCTATGTGATCCCTGAGTGGGTCATACAGCCATTAAAAAGCACACCCCTGCTTAAAAATGGCCTTGACTTGCTGAAGAGAAGGCACTAACCAAAGGAAACAGGTGTGGGAAAAGGTGAGGCTTCTGCACCAAAAATGTCTGCCCACAAAAA
>NW_015346439.1:0-205 GCF_001447785.1 Gekko japonicus
CCCCCCCACCCCCCAGTTTCCAAGAACACTTGGTGGGCACCAAGAAAAGAGATGGCAGGCACCACAGTGCCCATAGGACCCCCTGCTGTGACTATTTCCAGAGGAGGAGGGGAAAAGTTTAGTATCTAGAACTTTCATGACAGAGCTTTACTTTGCATGGGGGATAATATAGGGGCAGCAGCTGTTAAAGACAGCATCAGTTGGC
>NW_015346440.1:0-205 GCF_001447785.1 Gekko japonicus
GCTTCTGCCAGTGGTCAATATCCAGTGATGGCTGTTGGCCTCCTTCCTCCCCTTCAAAATGGCCTCCTTGGGGATCTGCTTAAAGTCTTAGAAGATGGGCGCCTGCACCAAACTCCATGAACCCAGGAACCTGCCTGACACAGAGTCAGACCCATCGGTCCATCAGGGTCCATAGTGGGTGCTTGGACTAGCAGCCGCTCTCCAG
>NW_015346441.1:0-205 GCF_001447785.1 Gekko japonicus
GAGGTACAACTCCTTTACTTCAATGCTTATGCAGGAGTAACAAAGAAAATGTTACTTGCTCTGTTCTTTTACCATGGTCATCATGGCTGTGACTGTTAAGAGATAACAAGCATTCGGAAGGACTGATGCAGCATCTCACAACAAATGGGACGGATGTTCCAGACAAGAGGTTTCCCCACATGTGGATTTATACCTTACCTTGTCC
>NW_015346442.1:0-205 GCF_001447785.1 Gekko japonicus
TGAAAACTGACAGCAGTGCAGGAAGAGTCGCTCGGTGGGCTGACACCAGTTCTCATGTGTCCTGAAGTCGGGTTGCCGGGCCACAGCTGGTAACTCCCAGGAAAATGGGGGGGAGGCCTGGTGCAACAGAGCGCTGACACCACTTTTGTTTTTGTTTTTTTAAAAAAGGAAGTGATGTCTTTGGATGCTCTAGCATTTACAAAAC
>NW_015346443.1:0-205 GCF_001447785.1 Gekko japonicus
TGATTTTGACTTTCTCATCCCCGATTTTTGGACACCCCCCATCCCCCTCCTCCAGTTTCACGTCTCCCTTGTGTCAAGGCAACCTGAGATTCTTTACCATTATGGATTTTGCTGTTCTCTTCCACTGAATGTTTCCTGCATGAAAAATGTGCACGCTTTACATTCTCGTCGTCAACAAATCCACATTATGCTGGATATATATATA
>NW_015346444.1:0-205 GCF_001447785.1 Gekko japonicus
GGATCACGGCACACTCCCTACACAGTGCAGCTACAAATGCAGCCTTCGTTAACAGAGCTTCAGTGGAAGAAGTCTGCAAGGCAGCCATGTGGTCCTCCCTGTCCACATTCATTAGGCATTATAAGATTAATTTGTACAATTCTGCAGATGCAGCGTTTGGCAGGAGTGTGCTCCAATCTGTCCTTTCTGTGATGACGACCCCCCC
>NW_015346445.1:0-205 GCF_001447785.1 Gekko japonicus
AAGGCAGGTCAGCATTACTGTTATTATTAGATCTTACAACAACATTCGACATAGTCAACCATGACCTGTTGACCCACTGCTTTGCCAACACAGGAATTCCTAGGTTGTGTTACAGTGGCTTACCTCATTTCTCAGAGGTTGGGGACAGAGGGTGGTGCTGGTGGGAGGGTGTCAACCAGGTTCACCTTAACATGTGGGGTTCCTC
>NW_015346446.1:0-205 GCF_001447785.1 Gekko japonicus
GCTTTTGAGAGTCAAAGATCTCTTTGTCAAATGCATAAGAGGAACTGGTACACCCTTGGTGCTGCTAGTGGAAGAAAAACCCACACATACACTTACTGGCATGGATCCTGCAGAAAGCACCCGTGGACAGAATGTCTTCCATCAACAGAGTGCAAGTATTTCACCTCCCCCTCTCCTGCTGCAACCCAAGTGCCCGCACCCAAAT
>NW_015346447.1:0-205 GCF_001447785.1 Gekko japonicus
CCCCAGGGGTGGCCCGACAGCCAGCAGGCTATCATCTCCGAGGCTTCAGGGAGGGTCCGGGCAACTTGCCCCATCGGCCCTGGAGGGGGGGGGGTCCGTCTCAAAAAGGAGGAAACCGGGGTCAACAAGGTTGGGCTCGCCGGCAGGGAAGTGACAGAGAACAAGAAGGATGGTCTCAGTTCACAATCGGGCCCAACCATTCCTC
>NW_015346448.1:0-205 GCF_001447785.1 Gekko japonicus
ACACAGTTTTACACCACCAGTTATCATTCGGATTGCTAAGAGGGAGCCTGTAAGACGTGTACTTTGTAAAGGGGTGCGGCACCCACCTCCACCTCCTCCCCCGTTGTGTACATCAGCTCTGTCACCAAGTTGATAGCAGCGGCTTCTCCACAGACATGAATTTCTTCTGCGCAGAGCCCTGGGGGGGGGGGGGGGGGGAAAAAAA
>NW_015346449.1:0-205 GCF_001447785.1 Gekko japonicus
AAAAAAATATGCTGGTGAGACTCTGCCCATGAAGATGATACATTTCTTCAGATATTTGCTTTAGATTCCATTGTGAGTTGTGCTGGTCAACTGCTGGCGTTGACCTTTAAAGTCATCTTGGCAGCAGAAAGACAGCATATCTTCTTTTTTTGTAAATATAATGTGCCTCATTCCCTTTTGTAAAACTAGTCTTCTGTGCTTGCTA
>NW_015346450.1:0-205 GCF_001447785.1 Gekko japonicus
TTACATGGAGCAGAACCAGAGAAGGGTGTTGGGCTTTTTTTGGGGGGGGGATGCAATGAGTTCAGTGGAAGATGGTGTGAATCAGAGGGGCCATCCATCCAAGAAAATACACACAGAAGAGCAAAGCCTATTTCCTGCACAGAGGAAGAAACAAACACTTTTATAGTTTGGCTAAAACACATTGGCTTTCTTGTCCATGGGGTCG
>NW_015346451.1:0-205 GCF_001447785.1 Gekko japonicus
TAACCACTTGAGCCACTGCAGCTCAATATCCCACATATTATTAAAATGTAAATGGAGTTTCCCAGATGTGCATATAACTGCTATTGCACACATATATTCACTTCTGCAATACTTTTACTGTTAGTTATAGCAACATCTTGGTTTCTCTACAAATTCTAACTTGAGATTTTTATGTGCATAGTGCTCTAAAGAATAATGATGTAAG
>NW_015346452.1:0-205 GCF_001447785.1 Gekko japonicus
AAAATTCAACAAAATAAAGAACATTTTTTTTAAAATGTAAGATGCGCGTGGGTGTTCCGAAATGACCCCAGGCACCATCGAGGAAGCGTCAGTCTCGTTTTTTTCCTTTTCCCTTAAAAAATAAGTATTTAAATATAGGGAAAAACCCAGACATAAACATCAAGTTGTTTTCCTTTTTTTCCAGGCCGAAAAATAAGTAGGCTTT
>NW_015346453.1:0-205 GCF_001447785.1 Gekko japonicus
GTGAACGGACACACAAAGTATGTGAGGTCAGATCATGCTCAGGGTTGTCTACCCTGATTGAGAGTTGTTTTTCACATGGAAAAAAAAGGTTTTGCAGCATCCTCCATCTGAAATCCATTAACTGGAGGTACCAAGGATTGATACTCGTACTTCCTGACGTAAAACAGGTGTTCTTCCACTGAACACGTGAAGCTGCCTTACACTG
>NW_015346454.1:0-205 GCF_001447785.1 Gekko japonicus
GTTGTTTTATATGGAGTTAGACTATTGGTTGGTCAAGGTTGATTGGTGGCTGGTGCCCACTGCGGCTGGTGGGGTGGGAGGAGGATGACCAGAGGTAGTGTAGTTAGATGATGCCAACTGGTAGATGATGCCAATTGATGCAGCTTTTGTCCCAATGACTCTACCTAGAAGACATGTAAGCACTAATCCCTATTCAAGTGCAATC
>NW_015346455.1:0-205 GCF_001447785.1 Gekko japonicus
GTGGTGGAGCTTAGTAGCATAAGCGTTAACAGGCGCTTTGCTAGAATACTCCCGTTTCCCCCTAAAACAAGCCTCAAGTGTAACTAGACATTCCAGTGGAGATCCAGATCCATTTTCATCAGTAACAGGCAGAGGGGAAGATCTGAAGTCGCAGGTAAGTAACACTGCTCAGCACTCTCCACCTACATCCTACCCATTAGTGGTA
>NW_015346456.1:0-205 GCF_001447785.1 Gekko japonicus
TCCTGCCCAAAAATAGCCCTGATGCTGGGGATCATGAAGGATTGCCAGGCTGTTTCCAGCAATCCCTGGGAGGAAATGTGTGTGGGGGCCCCCTGGTGCGCCAGCACCGTGCCCTGCCATCGCGTTTTTTGCAAAATGCTTAAGATTTCACCACGTCACAACCGTTTTTTACCGGAAGTGGTGTGAGCATTGCAGCAGAACACTG
>NW_015346457.1:0-205 GCF_001447785.1 Gekko japonicus
CTGAGTAGACCTGCTTGGGATTGCTCTCTCTCTCAGTCCTCCCCATGTAAGAATTTTTGGGTGGGAAGGAGCTGCAGCCGTTGGGTTCCCTCTTGGCAGACCCCTACCTTGGACTCCACAGGTCACTTGGGGGCATTCAACAGCTGGCTGCTCCTGCTCGTATTTCTCCTCCCTCCTGTTTTGACCCCAGAGTACCCAGTTCAGT
>NW_015346458.1:0-205 GCF_001447785.1 Gekko japonicus
AAAGAATGGAGAAGAGCATGTGACCATCTGAAACACTTTTCTGAACATGATCAGTATTATTTCTAAAGATAATCTTATGTATTTGTTTTTATGCACACAGTTTCTCCAGAAGGAGAGCAATAGAATACTGTTACTTATTTTGTGTAAGCAACTATAGCCCTTTTCCGTCATTACCGTTTCAGTATTCAAGCCACACATAAGAGAT
>NW_015346459.1:0-205 GCF_001447785.1 Gekko japonicus
TAATTTATAGTCTGCATTTCTCACCAAGAGGGCAGGTAGACAATGAAATCAAGAAGCAACAATGCAGTCTACAATAAAAACAGTACAACACACAAAAACAATGCAGTAAAGCTGGAAAAACTGGAGAACACAATAGAACAGTGTAATATGGACAGTAGTCAGTGCATTGAAACTGCCCCAATTTTTTCACACTAAAACCACAACC
>NW_015346460.1:0-205 GCF_001447785.1 Gekko japonicus
CCAGATGCACCTGCAGGACAAGAGTTTGACAGGGGTGTGCCTTCTCTTCTGTCCAGCAGCATTCTGAGGCTATTGCTCACATGCAACACCTAGTTGTAAGCAATGTGGAGTCAAGTCTGACTTGAATGAGTTACAATTATCTCAGAATGTCCCTAAGCAGCTTTAAAGATGCAAAGGAACAAGGTGCAAGGTACAGAGTTTATTT
>NW_015346461.1:0-205 GCF_001447785.1 Gekko japonicus
CAGACTTAAATATGTATTCATTTGCCTAATCTCATGCTTGACATAACATTGTGAGCCAAGAAGGTTGTTCAGACCATGTAATGTTTCAGTGCTGTCTGTTTCACCAATTTGGTGAACTTTTTCAGGCACAATGCAAGATGCTGGTGTTGACCTTTAACACGCTACGTGGTTTTGGCCCAACATACCTGAAAGACCACCTACTCCC
>NW_015346462.1:0-205 GCF_001447785.1 Gekko japonicus
TCCTCCAGGGGAGCACAGTGGTGTTGGAAGCGTCAGCCCCGCTTATAGCAATGAGGGGCCCTAAGGTTCCCGCAAGGAAGGGGACTTGCCCGATGAGATGGCCTGTGTCAACTGTTCTTGACCTTGATGTGCCCATCTGGTGGGGCACAGAGGGACCATTGTTGTGGAGTGACACCTGGAACACTGAAGCCTTTGGGCCCAAAGG
>NW_015346463.1:0-205 GCF_001447785.1 Gekko japonicus
TCACCTCCGCAACGGTTTAGCTGGACAGTCTACCACCACTAGCACCTCACCCTCTCTTCAACAAGCGACAAGCCTCTGAGGAGTCCTCTTAGTCCTGGAAGGGAGGGGGTGCCAAACTACTTTTGTTCTGCACAGTTCCTAAGCCATTTTGCTCAAGAACTGGTTTTGGCTAGGCCAAAAGCTACTTGGGAGAGACAGTGACACA
>NW_015346464.1:0-205 GCF_001447785.1 Gekko japonicus
TATGTGGGACAGCCCTTGAAGATGGTTCAGGAACATCATCTGGTGCAAAACATGAGGGCCCATTTGCCCATTGGGACCACATTACACTGATCCTGACGTTGTTGTGCTGATCGCCTGTTTGTTTCCAGGTCTGCTTTAAAGCACCAGTACTTACCTTTAAAGCCCAGGCTAGCCCGATCATCAGTTCTCAGAAGCTAAGCAGGGT
>NW_015346465.1:0-205 GCF_001447785.1 Gekko japonicus
ATGGTGACCCTATGAATTAATGTCCCATGGAACTACTTCACCTTAAGAAAAGCTCCACTAGCAGCCAAAATGAATGTGGGGCCCCCCCTCCCTATGAGAAGTGAGGGGAAATAACAGGAGAGACAGAAGAGGCAGGAGAAGACCATCTGGAGGAAGGAGAGGGAAATGGAAGCTTGACGCACCACTCCCATCTCCGCCAGGGCAG
>NW_015346466.1:0-205 GCF_001447785.1 Gekko japonicus
CAACAAAAACCTTTCACTGTTCCCAAATTTGCCTTGGACCACTCAGTTCTTCAGTCCCAAAAACCAGCTGCATATCTTTGACCTACAGTTGAGAAGTATACAGAGGCGACTTGGCACACCTGCTAAAAAACCACTTTGGACAGGGTCAGAGCAAGGTTTTTCGGTGCACTAGGTCAAGTATGACTTTGGTGCCCCCATTCAACAG
>NW_015346467.1:0-205 GCF_001447785.1 Gekko japonicus
ATCCACCTTGAGTCTCTGCAAGAAAGGAGAACTATAAAGCAAGCAAGAAGTACAGTAAATAAATAAATGCATAGTCAGATGGAAGTAACACTTGCCTGCATCCAACTGCAGAGTTCCCCCAACAGAAGGCATTTCTGTCTGCAGAAGAAGGGGCTGCAATCACAAGTCATTCCCCCCCTTCCGTTGCAGACACCCATTATTGCTG
>NW_015346468.1:0-205 GCF_001447785.1 Gekko japonicus
GTGTTCCCAGCCACAGTGTCCGACAACTTGGATGAAGATGAAGTCTTGCTCGTCCGTCAGCCCAACCACCGGATTCTGTGACCCCCATCGGGAGCAGCCGCACACTCTGATAAGCCTGCTGCCCTAGCACCCTGCGCCAGCTGTGGAGCCGCACACACACGCAGGACATGCCATTACCACGACGCCATCTGTCAAACATGTGGAA
>NW_015346469.1:0-205 GCF_001447785.1 Gekko japonicus
TATCTGTGAGCTTCTAGGGTTGAAGGGAAAGGTTAAAAAAATACAGATGTGTCTGCTCCCTCTCTCTACAATCTTGCCAGTTGTTTTTCGAACTACAACTTTTATTTTTGCAAAAGGTATTGGGGGGAGTAACTAAAATTGGAGAAATACTCATTCAGTAAAGGTTAGGTCCCAATGGAGCCTATCTCTGCTGCGAGATAGAGTT
>NW_015346470.1:0-205 GCF_001447785.1 Gekko japonicus
ATTTAGGTAGCCTGGGACGAACCCCAAATCTCCTGAATTTATAATATGGGGGGGGGGAAATAATCCCACTGGCCTCCCTTGCAGGACTGTTGTGAGGACTATAGAAAGAGTACTAGTGAAATGGGTGCTGTAGAAATGTAATTTTTGGAATAACAGTTTTCTAGACACTACGGCAGAGTTCCCAAAAGCAGGGGGGGGGGGGGGG
>NW_015346471.1:0-205 GCF_001447785.1 Gekko japonicus
ATAAGATGGTGGACTTGGTCACTGGAAGATAAAATGGCAGACAGGTTTACCTTTAACAAAGATTAGCAATCTAGATTTCTTAAATTGTAAGACACAAAGATATTTGTGACAGGAAGAGCAGCTGGATTACATGACTGTGTAACCTAAATATATGACTTCCTAGAGTTGAAGATGACCACACTGACAGTAGAAATCAATGGCATGT
>NW_015346472.1:0-205 GCF_001447785.1 Gekko japonicus
CCCTCTTCTGGACACGTTCCAGCTTGTCACCACCCTTCCTAAAATGTGGCGCCCTCTTCCTTTACTTGGTCCCCACAACAACCTTGAAAGGTAGGTTAGGCTGAGAGAGTCCCCCTCCCTGTCAGGCTTTAAGCAGCGGCTAGATGAATACTCGTCAGGGGTGCTCGAGGCTGATCCCGCATCGTGCAAGGGGTTGGACTAGATG
>NW_015346473.1:0-205 GCF_001447785.1 Gekko japonicus
TGGCTCTTGTAGGTCTGAAAGGCCACCGCTGAGGTGTGAATCCTAAGAAGGCCAGAAGAAAAGCAGGACTTCCAGTGGACTGGGAATGCGGTGCCCTTCCTTGTTCTTTGATCCTCCCCCACAGCTATCAGAAGCAGAATAAATTATGCACAGCAGGCAAATATATACGTAGTTCACAGGCTGCAGAATCAGCTTTCTTTGGGGT
>NW_015346474.1:0-205 GCF_001447785.1 Gekko japonicus
CTTATGTTCTTATGTTCTTATGAGGGTGGTGGAGGAGCAGCAAATGCCCAACTTCCCCTCCTTGGATTTGACCCTTTTCCACGTGCATCAATAGCAGGGTTACCAGATGTCCTTTTTTGGAGGAGATGTCCTCTTTTTTCAGTGTCTATCCTCTTCGAGGCTCTTTAAAAAAAAAGCTGATGAAAATGTTCTCTTTTGGGGTTGG
>NW_015346475.1:0-205 GCF_001447785.1 Gekko japonicus
TCTTACATTGTACACTGGCTTCCCCTCCCCCTTTTTTTGGTTGCTTATATCCTATCCGTGACCAGATGAACCAAAGTACATGCCTATGGGACTAGGGAAACAGAGTGGTTTAGTGGTTAGAGCATCAGAGTAGGAACTGGGAGAGATCTAGGTTCAAATCCCTACTGTGCCCTGGTAGGTCGCTGGGTGACCTTGGGCCAGTCAC
>NW_015346476.1:0-205 GCF_001447785.1 Gekko japonicus
TGGAGGAGTGAGGAATCAAACCCGGTGCTGACAGGAGCCAGTGAATCAGGGGATCTGGAGAGGGATGTTAAGAGAGACAAAGCGAGGCTCCAAGGCAGGAGCTAAGAGCCATGTCAGAGCAACTGGAGTAAAGAATGTACAGGCCATAGTGAGAGACAAAGAGACAGATTAAGAAAAGGGAGAAGTTAGGTCATAGCTACCAATC
>NW_015346477.1:0-205 GCF_001447785.1 Gekko japonicus
TTGTTACTGCATGGCCAGACAAAATGGCATCTGAAGCAGTATCCCATATTCATACCTGCCTTCAATCTGTATCATTTAGTAGTCTCTCAATTTGTACAACTTTTTGTCTTGAAAAAGAAAATCCTTGTATTTGTACAAATGCTCTGAGGGTGCGATCTGTGTGCAGAGTCTTCAAGTGTTATGTGGATTTGTTATTAAAGGGAGA
>NW_015346478.1:0-205 GCF_001447785.1 Gekko japonicus
ACTTTATTCCACAAGCATTCTCATTATGACCTAGAACTGGTCACACTTTTGTTATGAATTGTAGGCAAAGCTGCTTTTTAAACCAGATGCAACGAGGACAGCCACATCTGTTTAACCATGTTCCAGTCCTGTGTCAATTACATGTGTGGGGTGAAGCTCAGATTTTTACAAAGCAGGGCATGTGGGATAGGGGAACTGTACCCTT
>NW_015346479.1:0-205 GCF_001447785.1 Gekko japonicus
ATCCATACTATATCTCTTCTATCTAGCCATGAGGACTTTGGGTTAAGGATAATTGGAACCAATCAGGAGGGATTCCTGTCCAAGAACCCCACACTAGACCCCATGTCCTGGGCCCAGGAATGTCCCCTTGACCATTCAACTGATGCTTTGGATTGCTCACCTAAGTTCACACACAAATACTTTGTCCATATGGATTCTGCCTGCT
>NW_015346480.1:0-205 GCF_001447785.1 Gekko japonicus
GTCTGTGCACTTAACCACTACACCAACTACATCATATATCTTTTCTAGATGCATCCACAAGGCAGGTTGACAGATGTTTTGTGGGAGTCCATGCCTCCCAGGTGTGTACAGGGCCAGTTTGGACAAACTGCAACTCTTAGGGTTGTTTTGGGTTGGGAAGAGAGTTTGGGTAGAGAGCCGGTTTGGTGGTGTGGTTAGGAGCGCG
>NW_015346481.1:0-205 GCF_001447785.1 Gekko japonicus
GGGGGGAGTCGATATTTTGGTATACATTTTCAACGTTCATATCCTGACTTTTTTTTAAAGATGGAGACTCATCAACAGTTTGCTCAAATACTATATACAAATTTAACTGGGGCATGGATTTTATGCCTACTACATTTTCTTGTGCTTATGTATATTCACTGGGATTTTTTTTTTAAAGTCAAACTTCTCCCAATAGACCCCCCCC
>NW_015346482.1:0-205 GCF_001447785.1 Gekko japonicus
CCCTGCTTAGCTTCCGAGAACGGACAAGACCGGGGTAGCCTGGGCCATCCAGTTCAGGGCTTTCAGATCTTGGAGGCCGAGAATACTTTTCATTCCGACGTGTACCTTTTTGTTCCCGAACAGTGGAACGAGAGTCCTGTGTGCCAGTGGTCATGTACCAACCGCGCAGTTTTAGTCTGTGTCGTCTTCTGAATGAATTGCAACC
>NW_015346483.1:0-205 GCF_001447785.1 Gekko japonicus
GGCCACCGGATCATCTGATGGGGGAGCAGGCACCACGGGCACAAGACCACGTGCCTGGCAGAGGCCCCAGGCCTCCCAGCAACCAATATAACTGGAAATCGTTGGCTCTTCCCACCCATGAGGCAGTAACTGCTTATGGCTGAAGGCTGCTTGGTGGTCCATGGGGGGAGGGAGGCACAGACCGCAAAAAGAAGAAACTGTGAGG
>NW_015346484.1:0-205 GCF_001447785.1 Gekko japonicus
ACACACAGTTCTATGGTTGAGACACAGACCAAGAAACAGATTCCTTTCACTTCCTGGCTAAGTTTACAGCAATCCACAGTTCTAGTGAGACATGGAAAATGACAATGCCCCCACTGACTTTTGCCCAAAGAGCTCTTTATGTCACACAAACCTTCACTTAGGTTCGAGCCACTCTACCAAAGTGTGTGTGTGTGGGGGGGAGGAA
>NW_015346485.1:0-205 GCF_001447785.1 Gekko japonicus
TGCACACTAGCAGCAGGTCCTTCCCAAAACTCCCCCCAAAAGATGTGGTGACGGAGTTTCCCGATGCAAGAGTTGAAGACCACTACTGTAAAGAGAAGGAAGCAACCTTTGGAAGATCTAATCAGGCATGGTTTGCACAATTCAACTTCTCAAAGGACCTCATCACAGGGACAGGAGGCCACACACTTGCACACTAGCAGCAGGT
>NW_015346486.1:0-205 GCF_001447785.1 Gekko japonicus
GGGGGGGGGAGAGAATTAGGTTACTAGGCAGAATATTAAAGACCAGGAGTAGCATTCTCAGAATAGCTACCCGTCCCATGTCCAAGCCTCCCAGAGAAATAGAAATCAGAGTTCTCAGTGCATGGATGAGAAAAATGGCGCTTGGAGGAAGGGTTTAGGCTTTAGACCAGAGAATATAGTGATGATCACAGTCACAGACAGCATT
>NW_015346487.1:0-205 GCF_001447785.1 Gekko japonicus
GACAATGCAGAACCACTTGCAACACTGAGTTAATTGACTGCATTTGTTTTGAGAGCCTGCCCGTATTGCCTAAAGGCATACTGCGGGTGTTGTACCAGGTTGGCTGGTACAAAAGAACAAAATTGGCAGGAGAAAGGTAGGCTTGAACCCTTTTAAAGACAACCTTGAAAATCTGTGTCTGGAAAGAAATAATGCTTATAATGGT
>NW_015346488.1:0-205 GCF_001447785.1 Gekko japonicus
TTTGTGGTGGCTTCTGGTTTGTAGGATGCGCATCTGGTTCCCAATCTTCTCTTTGGATTAAAATGTTTGTATTTGACCAATTCTCTTGATTTATTTGGTCAAATGTGACTTCTCCATCTTCTGTCTTTGGTTTGGGGCAGCAAAGCATCTTTACAGCGTCCACTTTGGTTTTAGTTGTTGTTGCATTGGTTTTGAAGACAAAGAA
>NW_015346489.1:0-205 GCF_001447785.1 Gekko japonicus
GAATCCCTTCATTCTCTATCTCTGCACCTCTCTCTCCAACCAAGATGAGTGACGGAGAGAAGAAACCAAGTCCTGTTGAGGACGACTCCAGGGGTGTCCCGACTCCGGCCACAACCGATGAGGGAACCCCTACGACCCAGTCTACGGTACCAGTGACTATGATGCTGCCGGTGACTGCCCCGGGTACCGGAGCAGTGCCTAAGAC
>NW_015346490.1:0-205 GCF_001447785.1 Gekko japonicus
GTGAGCCGACTGGCGGTGTGAGAGCCGGGACCGAGCCCCTTCAGCTGCCTACCCCTCCCCCCCTTCTTCCCCTTCTACCCTATTCTACTCTTAAGATCTGAAGAGGCTGGGGTGTCAATCCCGGAGATCCATGTTACGAGGCCACTTGAACTGTGGCCGGGTCTTTAGCCCACGTGAAACACCGAGTGGGCAGGGACTCATGGAG
>NW_015346491.1:0-205 GCF_001447785.1 Gekko japonicus
ATACTTAAATCCCCCAAAAGTGACAGAGCCGGGCGGCGGCGGGGCCCCCAGCAAGGCCCGGGTGGCTGCAAGGCGCCGGGCCTCGCTTCAGGGGGGGGAGAGACCAGCGAGGGCTGGGCGGCTGCAAGCCGCTGGGCCTCGCTTTGGAGTGGGGGGGATGGAGCCGGGGGTGGAGTGGGGGTGGAGGAGACAGGGGGAACCAGCG
>NW_015346492.1:0-205 GCF_001447785.1 Gekko japonicus
ATCTAAAGGACTCACATTTTATTGTGCCGTAAGCGTTTGTGGACTGCATCATTGTGCGTCTGACGAAGTGAGTTCTGGTCCATAAAAACTTTGGCTGCAGTAAATCTGTTAATCTTTTAACCGTGTAGTCCTCAGCAAAGTTACACCTTTGTTGAAGCCAGTGGACTCAGAAGTGTGTGACTTTGTTTAGGATTGCATTGTAAGA
>NW_015346493.1:0-205 GCF_001447785.1 Gekko japonicus
ACACACAGACCCCATTTTTTCTGGTATAACTCTTGCAATTCTATGTGTACGGATTATTATGCACATATTCCAGTCAATACATACAGATTTAGTGACTTGAGGAGACAGAATTTGTGGCTGCAATTATTATTTCCCTTTTTGGTGAATGTCTGCAACGTGCTGCTCTTTAAACATTAGGAAGCAGACCAGGGGTCGTTTCGTAGAA
>NW_015346494.1:0-205 GCF_001447785.1 Gekko japonicus
GACCTCGACCTGGATAAGGCGCTCTGGGAGGCCACAGCCTACAAAAAAAGCACATCAAGACTGCCGTGGCAAGGTGGTCCATCGCACCCAAGCGACAGTTGCGTCAGACAACTCCAAAGATGAGGAGCAGCCATGGGATATTCGTTCCCCACTTCTCTTTCTGATGTGCTGAAATATCCTCCATGATCTTTTTGGTCCAACAACT
>NW_015346495.1:0-205 GCF_001447785.1 Gekko japonicus
TGGGTATGGAATGAAATTAGAGAAAAACATTACGTAAAGACCCCAAGATGGGTATCACCCCTGGAAGCCTTTATTAAGCCATCTCTTATTAAAAGTTGCGACAGAGAAAGTTATGACACATTGCTGGACAGAAATAATAATTTAAAATCAAAAGAGAGGTTGTTATCTCAACATAAGATCGATTTGTCTTGGTGGGAAATCACTC
>NW_015346496.1:0-205 GCF_001447785.1 Gekko japonicus
TTCACAAGTTACAGTGAATGCACATAAAACCTGCACACAATGTACGCTTAATTTTGTTAGAATACACATTGAGCGATTCTTATTTTACATTCAGTGTGCAGCTGAACTTGTGACACAAACCTCACATTTATGCAGTGACTATTCCCCCATTTAAATTGCAAAGTGACTATACACAGGCTGGGTTACCAGGTCCCCTCGCCGCACC
>NW_015346497.1:0-205 GCF_001447785.1 Gekko japonicus
AATGTGTAAATGGGAAGAAACAGCAAGCTTGGTGGAGTTGGAAGTAGTGAAAGGAGCCCCTCGGGATTTAACACAAAAAGAAATGATTAAGTTGGATAACAAGAAACCAAAACATTGTGTCAAGAGAATCTACAAGACCAACAAATACTCAAAGAAGAGACAGCAAAAATATAGAAGGAAGAAACTAGAAATGAGGATCTTCAAA
>NW_015346498.1:0-205 GCF_001447785.1 Gekko japonicus
CAAGTGTGAAACCTACTGCACAGTGTCCACCTCAATGCCGAGAAAGGTTAAGACCACAGTAGGCCCTTCTGTTTTCTTGCCAGCTAATGGAACTCCAAGTTCCACAGCCAGTTGCTCGAAATTGGACAATAACTCTGTGCAAACCCCAGATCCATCCACCAAATAAAAAATCATCTAAATAGTGGGCAGTACTGAACAAGCCCGT
>NW_015346499.1:0-205 GCF_001447785.1 Gekko japonicus
TTAACCACTACACCAAACTGGCTCGCTGCATTCCTCCTCTCCTATACTGTGTAATCCACCTTGAGCCTCATTGAGAAAGGAAGGGCTATCAATGAACTAAATAAAACAAAATTAAAGTTAAATAAAACACAATGACTTAAAATAGCCCGAGTTGCATCCTTATGCAGATTGGAAGTGTGAGACCCTAGGGAGGGTGCGGGGAGCC
>NW_015346500.1:0-205 GCF_001447785.1 Gekko japonicus
TTCAATTCCCGGTCCTGTCATATACAAAGTCCTGCACGGCCTTGGAGCCTCATAGTACGAGACGGCTTCTCCTGCTACGATCTGCCATGGCAGCTCTGCTCACCTGTGCAGGGCCTTCTGTGAGTGTCACCCGGCAAGTGGGCAAGATCAACAACTGCTTGTACAGATCTGTTCTCTGTAATCAGGGGTCATTCTGTAGAAAAAG
>NW_015346501.1:0-205 GCF_001447785.1 Gekko japonicus
CCTGAACACCTAGAGTCACAATTTTTGTGAGATTTTAGAATACTAAAAAATACACCAGGAGATGATTCTCAAATGATTCAGAGAACAGGAGAGCACAGTCCCTGTGTTGCACTTAGGAGCTTGCATGTCTCCATGGAAGAGAGTGACAATGCTCAAAGTTCTGGTTCAGAAATTACATAGATAAGAAGCTGCTTGCTAGCATTCA
>NW_015346502.1:0-205 GCF_001447785.1 Gekko japonicus
TCTGAAACAGAGCTGAAACAAAACATAAGTATTAACACAACGTGTTAAACAATGCAGCGATTACATAGTAGGGTCATACTTACAGCAACAGACAGTACGTTCTAAGTACAGTAGCATAGTCCACAGTCCCTTTCCCATTTCCAAAGAATCTTTCTGAATTGTTTCCTTACAGTGCAACCTGTGTAAAAAAGCCTTCCTGAATAAT
>NW_015346503.1:0-205 GCF_001447785.1 Gekko japonicus
CTGGGCCTCCCCTCAGTGGGTCAGAACTAAATTACCACCTAAGGACCAAATCTGAAAGAGGTGACATCTGTGGGGCTTTAACTTTAACTATAACCTGCACCAGATGAATGATTTTGTATTTTATTGGTGTTTTAACTGTTCTAATTTTGTATATTGCATTTTACTAAATGCGATGGAAACCACCCTGAGCCTGCTATGTGGGGAG
>NW_015346504.1:0-205 GCF_001447785.1 Gekko japonicus
GCAGTGAATTCCACATTTTAATTACTCATCAGGTTTTCCCAAAGCTGTGCATGCACAAAGACACAGCTGATTCAAACAGATCAGCATCAAACAGTACAATTTCATTGAAGCACAACATTTATTGATGACTGACAGATAGGATTTGTGAGTGATCTAATTGTGCTTTTTAACAATTGCATGCTGAGCACGGCAGTTATGCAGCGAG
>NW_015346505.1:0-205 GCF_001447785.1 Gekko japonicus
AGAAGGCGTCCAGAGCCAAAATCAAATCCAAGTCAGGTGGCAATAAGGAATTTTTTCCACCTGAAGAGTGTACGGAAAAGGTGTTTCCCTTTCCAGAATACTTTGAGCGTCAGCTAAGGTAGGGCTGGGATAAACCTGTTGTTAACAAGCAGTTTCCCGCTTTTACTAAAAAGTTATATGCCATGCCTAATTATGCTGATGAGTT
>NW_015346506.1:0-205 GCF_001447785.1 Gekko japonicus
AGGACATTTATTTTATTTACAAAATGTGGACCCCTGCCTTTCTGCCCTAATTGAGGCCACCAAAGGCTGCTATCGGTGAAGACAAGCATTACACTTGATCTTAGCCAAAAGGCCAAATAAATTAGCAAGGCTTTATTCTGATTTACCAAATGATTGCTGGAAATGTCAAAAGACAGTTGGCTCATTTTTTCATATGCGGTGGACA
>NW_015346507.1:0-205 GCF_001447785.1 Gekko japonicus
AGAGACAGAGCTAAGCTCCAATTTCAAAAGGGCAACAGGGAGAGTCCAGGTGGATGTGCACTTCTATGCGTGCATGAGGGAAAAGGGAACAAACGGGTGGGAGTGGCGGCGGCATCTAGTGGAACATGAATGGGTGCGTTTGGGCCCCACTCTCTCCTGTTCCCGCCCCACTTGGGGCTGCTGGTGTAGCAAGGACATGTTGGTG
>NW_015346508.1:0-205 GCF_001447785.1 Gekko japonicus
ACTGAGATTCAAGGCAGATTACAAAATATGAAAAGCTGTTCCGTTAGAGAGTAAGGGTAAACAATATAGTAGAACTAGGATTACAGAAATTGAAAATAATGCAAGCAAAAAACTGTCTAAGACAATTAAAACTGTCTAAGGCATGGCATACCATAGTGAAGAAGGTTTTGTTTTTGCAAAGGTAGAGGATACTGCAGTAAGAAAA
>NW_015346509.1:0-205 GCF_001447785.1 Gekko japonicus
TAGTTGGAATGACCATAGTCACAGGAAGCCTGGGCAGTGAAGCTTTAACTGAACAGCTTTGTTGGTAATTTAAGAACCGTGATGTACGCTGTAGATAATTAGGAAAGAGTTTTGCTTGCTGTAAAGCCAAATGCTGATGCTTGAGGAGGCTAAACAAAAGCTAGCAATGGCTAAGTCATGTCTTCTCAGGATCTCTCTCAGCATG
>NW_015346510.1:0-205 GCF_001447785.1 Gekko japonicus
CCGGCGCCGGTGTCCTAAAACTCTTGGGCCCTGTGTCTGAGGAGTTCTTGTGCCCGACATTGGAGAAGGTCGCCCGTTCTGTGCCGGCTGCTGTGCTGCTGCTGCTGGCTCCACCTCAGACGGGAACTGGGGTGCATTGCAATTGTCTAAGTTCTCTCCCTGGTCATCTGGGTTCACTGTCTCTGTTTCTCAAACCCAATGCCTC
>NW_015346511.1:0-205 GCF_001447785.1 Gekko japonicus
CCCGCCACCCCACATACACACACACACACCCCGTCTGTCGCGTCACGGCTGGGAATGGAGCGGCTCTGGCCGTCCTCCTCTCCCCTCTTTGGTTTCCCTCTGGCGCAAGCACAGGCATACATTCCCGCTGGCCGCCCCTCCGTTTCGTTCGTTGGCGGAGGACCAGGACTTGGGGTTGTTGCAGGGGATGGGTGGGGTGGCCAGA
>NW_015346512.1:0-205 GCF_001447785.1 Gekko japonicus
GTTAAATGCTGACTGGGGCAGCACAGCCAACTTTAAGGGATTTCAAAACAGGTCCCAAAAAATCCCCATACAAGCCAATGCAAGAAACCCAAATGGCCAGCTGTGAAGTCCCGCGCCATCCTTAGACCCGATTCCACATTGTATCTGATAAGTTTTAATTTGACCTGGGCAACATTCATGTTTCTTCCTTCCCTGTTTCATCCAT
>NW_015346513.1:0-205 GCF_001447785.1 Gekko japonicus
ATGTAATACCAAATTGACCACCAGGGGGAGCAAAACATGTTAAAAAAGGACCCTGATGCAACAGGAACACACAAGCCAGGAAAATAAGAATGTGAAAATGCCTGAAGATGCGAAGAAGAGATGCCATGAGGTTGCTCCTTCTTCCTGGCAGTCTGTTCCAAACACCCCCTCCGGAACCTGCTCTCAAGAAAGTCTAACAGTCATA
>NW_015346514.1:0-205 GCF_001447785.1 Gekko japonicus
AGAAACTTTCCAGAATTTAGGGGTGAAAAGCAAAGTAAGTTACAACAATAACAGCTTCAATCATAGAAGTCTGTTGCTTTGAACTATAGTCTTCAATCTGTAATAAGAAACTTAATGGCTAGGCATCTACAGATTCAGATTCAAGAGAAGGTCCTTAGAGTCAATTTCTTTCAGCATAATATCTTCTTAGATTTCCTATGAGTTT
>NW_015346515.1:0-205 GCF_001447785.1 Gekko japonicus
ACTTATTCTGGCACCTTGTTATGTTGTAATCTGTGTTTGGCTCCATCTCTCTCCCTCCTCTAACACAGCCCATTTCAATGCAGGCGGTGTGAAGATTCAGTCACTGGCCTCAAAATGAACAGGAGTTGAACGCAATGAACTCAAGTCATTGTCATTCATGTTTGAACCAGCCAGGGTGGCCAACTTTGGGCTGGGACATTTCTGG
>NW_015346516.1:0-205 GCF_001447785.1 Gekko japonicus
GGGGGGAGGAATTTAACAAAGGAGGGCAAATTTCAAGAGGTGAGGCCGCAGGATAAGGGTACAGGTTCATCTTTGTAGCGCCATGAAGACTGTGCTGCTCCAGGATAGATGGTAAAACAATAGTAAAAACTTAATCTAGCTTGGGTCACCGTGATAGCTTTTGCAAAACTTAGCCTATATAATTTGCTGGGCTTTCATCACTGGC
>NW_015346517.1:0-205 GCF_001447785.1 Gekko japonicus
CTTAGAGGGAACACTGACCCCCCCAACCCTTTTGTCCCCCCCCCCCAAAATGTCCTCCTCTATAAACGGGGCGCCAAGAGAAGCCGTCCACAAGAGGCGGGCTGCACCTATTGGACTTCTGCCTGCCGCCCAGGGAGACCCTACTAAGGTGTCCTATTTCCTCGAGGGGCGGGGCGACGCACCGTGACGCGCTGCGTCTCGCCCC
>NW_015346518.1:0-205 GCF_001447785.1 Gekko japonicus
TTGTGGAGTGGTACATTCTGGCCCACCCGATACTTGGGGGCATATCTCTCCGGAACTAACAGAGTGTGGGGAAGCGAGGGCGAGATTGTCAAGGTCCCTCGCAAGGTTACACGGCCCAGCAGAACCATAATGAGCAGGGCGCGTAATTTTCCCCAGGGAAGCGGGGAAAAGGACTTTGTATTCCAGATTAAGGTCCGGCGGGGAT
>NW_015346519.1:0-205 GCF_001447785.1 Gekko japonicus
ATTGGCCTGATCCAACATGGCTTCTCGTTCTTAGAACAGAAAGTTCAATTATCTTACTCTCCTTATCTTCTGTGGAAGACCTATGAAGGAGAAGTGACAGAGGCAAAGAAATATGACTTCTCTGCTGCCGTTGCACCAGCTAGTTCATGACCATCCCAGTTATTTAAAGTGTCTCGGCATCTGCTGACTCCTAAATCTGAACCTT
>NW_015346520.1:0-205 GCF_001447785.1 Gekko japonicus
TGGATGTACATCTTTGCAGGGTACCGCGTGATGAGCAAAACACCAAGATGCCACTATCCCATCACACTGAAATGTGCTTTAATTCTATGGCTTTCAATTACCTTCACTTTGATGAAAATTATGTTGGCCTGTGGCCCAAATAGTTTCCCAGTAAGTACAAATTTCCCATCCTGATTATGTGTGTTTGTGTGTTGTGTGTGTGTGT
>NW_015346521.1:0-205 GCF_001447785.1 Gekko japonicus
CGTTAATTACATCACTCACACCACCCACGTGACTTACATTTCCTTACCTTCCTTCACTTTACTTTTAAAAGACATTACGTTACATAAAATTATCAAATTATTTAAGTTAAAAAAACAACCATATGCTGTATACTGTATATAAAGTCACAACAAATTCCCATCGTTTCCTTGAGATGTAACTAATTCCCACCCCCTCCAATATAAA
>NW_015346522.1:0-205 GCF_001447785.1 Gekko japonicus
TTCTGACTTGAGCAGCCTAGAAACACAAACTTAGATTGAACTGCCAAGCTGAAAACTCACAGTGGTTTAGTCACTCACAGAAGTGTAAACAAGAATTTCACCACAATGTTGCCGTGTTTGCTGTTAGCTACTTTGGGTTTCCTATTGGAAGAAAAGGTTAGAATTAGTAATCCATAGATAAAGCAAATGTAACACTCACTCTGTT
>NW_015346523.1:0-205 GCF_001447785.1 Gekko japonicus
ATATTTTGGGGGTCCAATATACCCAAACCCCTCCTTTTTTAGCACACCCCTGCCCGGCACCATGGAAATATTGTCATGGGCACCGGCTGCCGCTCCCACAGTTGTAAGTATTTATGGTGAGGAAATGGTTCGATCCAGCACTGAAGAAGAAAAGCTCAGACATGACTGAGGACGTCGGTGCAATACCAGTAGTCAGTGACTAGTT
>NW_015346524.1:0-205 GCF_001447785.1 Gekko japonicus
GAGTTCCTGTTACAAAAAGAGCCCTGGGCATAACCCTAACCCTGTTTCATGTGGAAGAAAGTCACTGGATTGAGTTGAATTACTCTAATAACTGGGGCTATTACTGTTTCTTTATTGGCCTGTGCCTTTATCACATGATAAACAGAAGTTACACAGAGGAGGGGGCTTTTCATATCGCCTTACCTGCTCTGTTTCTCCACATTAG
>NW_015346525.1:0-205 GCF_001447785.1 Gekko japonicus
TCCTTTAGAGAAATACTTTTTTCATTATAGATCTTCAAAATGCATTATCTTCTAAAGTATTTGCTTTGGTTCTATATTTCCTCCTAAAGTGTTTTCATCCTCACATAACTGAAATGCTGTCGACGTTTACAAAGACCTTTCCAGAAATTACACAGCCAGATAACTTTGTTGAGAAGCATTGTACAAGAACTGGGGGGGGGGGGTG
>NW_015346526.1:0-205 GCF_001447785.1 Gekko japonicus
GCATTCATTTTTTAAAGCTACTGTTGCTGGTTCTATCACTTCGGAGGTGGAGATTAAACTCCACTCAAATGTATTATTTTTAGTTTAGATTTCCCTCCCCCCCTGCAAACCTGAGGCTTTTCTCAGGTTTACAGAAACCTCGTCTGTCCACAGCCCCAACCTCCAGATTTAAGTAGTCACAGATTTGGCCATGTGGAGAATTAGA
>NW_015346527.1:0-205 GCF_001447785.1 Gekko japonicus
TCTCCCAGATTAGAGTCCACACTCCTGGTAACCGCTACCCACAAAATGCCTCTCTCTAAATAAAATGTGTCCGCGGCTCTCTCCTTTATTCCATGAAGTCACCTCCATCCCAGCTTGCCCGACACACTGTGCAATGTAGCGGTGGCACAGCACTGACGTGGGCAAGACCGCAACCCCAACACAGTATAGCCACAGACACAAAAAC
>NW_015346528.1:0-205 GCF_001447785.1 Gekko japonicus
TCATTTCTCCTTGTGTGGGATCCTTGATGCAGTAGAAAAGTGACTCTGAGTGAATTTCTTTCCACTCTTTGAGCATTCGAAATGTTTCTCCTCTGCGTGGTTTCTTTAATGCAGTTGAAGATTGACACTGGTACAAAATTTCTTCTCACACTCTGAGCCATCAAAAGGTTTCTTCGCTGTGTGGGTTCTCTGATGGTGTTGAAGA
>NW_015346529.1:0-205 GCF_001447785.1 Gekko japonicus
ATAAAAAATGTTTACACACACACAAAAAAAAGAAGCATTACTCTCTTCATAAACCTTACATTTCACAATAAATTATCCTAATACTGTAATCATTATAGCACCCAGATTCCCAGGTGTCTCATGCTAATCAGTCTTTGATACAAAGCAATACCTTGGAGGTTCTATGACTGATGGAAAGATTAAAAACTGACAAATCACAAGGCCC
>NW_015346530.1:0-205 GCF_001447785.1 Gekko japonicus
GAGGAGATGCACATCCAAGTATGTAGTCATTAACCTGTGTATTAAAATAAACCTACAAAAAGAAATAATTCTCCTCAAGGGGAAATTTCTCCCTACAGACATGCCTGCAGCTCCCACTGGACTTAGAAAAAATATTTACAACATTAATATGCAAAAATATTTTAACACATACCACAAATTATAAAGTAAAAACATCTGCATATTC
>NW_015346531.1:0-205 GCF_001447785.1 Gekko japonicus
TCCAGCAAAGGACACCTTCTGCCCACCTAAGGGGACCAAACTTCAGTGACAAACAAGAAAAAAGAAAGGTCTTCTTGGCCCCTCTGGCCTCCTCCGGTCTCCCTGCGCACTGCTACGGGCACGAGCATGCTCGCCTCACTGTCAGCCGAGCAACCCTTGGCCTAATTTCATACTCCAGACTTAGGTCCCCTCCTTGCTCTTGCCA
>NW_015346532.1:0-205 GCF_001447785.1 Gekko japonicus
TGTTTTAGTCTGACTCTGAATGACATAGTTGTCATTGACTACAGCAATTGTAAAGGAAGCTGGAGAGCTTGTAACAATGCTGAAAAAATTGTAAAGGTCAAAACGTTCAAGTTCAATCAGCTTTAATGACATGGAAATTTTCAGAACTATAATGAGCTGTGCACTTTCTGATGGGTCCTGTTCATGCTACATGATGTACACAGCT
>NW_015346533.1:0-205 GCF_001447785.1 Gekko japonicus
CTCTCCTACTGCAGCCCACTGACCTCCTCAAAATCCTGTTCCTGAGTCACTGGGTGGGGACCCTCAAAAACAGCCTGAGAGTCAAATCAGGGGTTCGCAGTAGGAAGAGTGAAATGCTGAAAATTATCTCACCTCTTACATTAGTGGAAAATTTAGTGCATCCAAATACATTTTACTTCAGGCAACAGGAACATTTGTGGAACAT
>NW_015346534.1:0-205 GCF_001447785.1 Gekko japonicus
GTTGTCCTTGCTATCCTCCCTTTGCAAATACAGTACAAATCGAGTTATCTTAAACTCTTGTTCTGTTTCCAGACTAGCCTGGAAAGTGTGTTTGTGAAGGATGCCGCTTTGGGGACAGAGGCTGGATTAGACAGATTTTAGGTATAATCCAGCTCTACTTTTTTAGGGTTCGGTTCCCTATTTTGACAGTAAAGGACGACCCAGG
>NW_015346535.1:0-205 GCF_001447785.1 Gekko japonicus
ATGCTGGACTAGATGGACCCTTCCTGGCCTGACCCAGCGGGGCTCCCCTCTTCTTCTGGGGGGGGGGAGGGACGACACTCACCACCAGTCCGCGATGAAGATCTCTTCCTTGGCCTTCAGCAGAGCGTCGGCCACGGCAGCAAAATATCCAGCCCCGTTGACAAACCTGCAGGAGCAGGGCTGGGTGAGGAGCAGGAGGTGGGGA
>NW_015346536.1:0-205 GCF_001447785.1 Gekko japonicus
TTGGTCAGATGTTGTTATAATCAGTTGGGTAGATAAGAAAAACAGAGGGAAGGGTACAAAGAAGGAGGGAGGGGAGTTATTAGCCCCCATGGTGGTCTTTGACAACTTCTGTCAGGGGCTGGTGGTCGCCCAGAAGTCAGAACCATTCCAGTTACTACATTTTGGACTCAAGTATTTGAGGATGGAGCTGCGGTGGCTCAAGTGG
>NW_015346537.1:0-205 GCF_001447785.1 Gekko japonicus
TTTCTCCTACACAAATCCTCTTTCCTTCCTTTTTTCAGCATCAATTTTGTTAGTCTTTAATGTACTACTGTACTCTTGCTCTTTTCTAGTGTACACTTGATTTTTTTTTGTACGTGCACTGAGTAATTCTTACATTATATTCAATGAATGTACAGCTTGTTTTTGCTGCCTTGCCTGCATGTAATCCAATGACTGCAACCCGGAG
>NW_015346538.1:0-205 GCF_001447785.1 Gekko japonicus
GCATATTCCCCATCCCCCACAGACTATTTCACACATTATTTGTGAGTCTTTGAACACAAGTACATGCTGTAGAAAGCCATGGTCTACTGGGGTCTCCCAGTGGCAGCTGTCCCAGTCAAACACATTTTAAAGCCTCTTTAGGAGCACTGCACATTGTTCCAAATTCAATTATCCAATCTAGTTTGACAATGTGGATTTATATTTT
>NW_015346539.1:0-205 GCF_001447785.1 Gekko japonicus
CCCCACAACAGACACCCTGTGAGATAAAGAAGAAGAAGAAGAGACTTTACAGCTCGTCTCACATACATAAAGATGCTTATCCAAGGACGACCGGGATTCTTACCCAAGCAATGAACGGTCCCAATGAAAGGGCGGAGATGAGAGAGACGATGAGTCCCAAGGCGGTGACGCGGAGGAAGCTGAAACTACGCCATCGCACGGATCC
>NW_015346540.1:0-205 GCF_001447785.1 Gekko japonicus
CTACCACTGAGCCATGGCCCCTCCCATTGCATGTATATAGTTTCCCGAAAAATCAGTTCCGTCAGACTCAAACCTTGTTCATTAATCAATACAAACTGCAGAAATATCAACTTGAGACAAAAGCTGAGCAGAAATGGTAGAAGTCGCATTTCATGAAAAATTCATGATCGGTGGTGAGATGGTGTGGGGTATGGAGGTGGGGGAC
>NW_015346541.1:0-205 GCF_001447785.1 Gekko japonicus
AAAAACCAGGAAGTGACATCCCAGCTACCCCGCAGCGCTCTAGAAATCTCCCAAATCTCTGTGGCCCTTACCATAGAGATTAGAACAATTCCTGAAGTGTTACCCAAGGGCACTGTGACATCACTTCTTATTTTTTCTCCAAAAGTGACATTGCGACTTACGCAATGCCATTTTTTGCAAGGGTTCCTGCCTTCTGAAAGCTCCC
>NW_015346542.1:0-205 GCF_001447785.1 Gekko japonicus
TGTCTCTAAATGACAACAATCACTACAACTTGTTCCTGAATCACCTCTGCTCCTCACTCACAGCACTTCTGTTGTTTCTGGATTTGCAGTTTCATGGGGTTGTGCTGATGTATTGTTTTTGTGTACTGATTGGGGCAGAAAAGCAACATGTACATTTTTGTACATTTTCCTGCCTTATTAGGGAGGGGCCGTGGCTCGGTGGAAG
>NW_015346543.1:0-205 GCF_001447785.1 Gekko japonicus
GTTCCACCTCTCTTCTAGCTGCACTCCCTTCTGAGGTGGGAGCTAGAGCCAGTGTCTGTCCTGACTGCTGCCTCGCATGGCCCTGGGTGGCAGCCAGCTTCCCTCCCGGCAGCCAAGGCCAGGCAGCAGGGGCAGCTCTTCCTTGCTGAGCATTGGCTGCCCCCCTGCTGGTGTGTCAGAAGAAGGCCATGTGGATGCAGCCTTG
>NW_015346544.1:0-205 GCF_001447785.1 Gekko japonicus
GGGGGGGGGGAGATTTGTAATATATAACATGCAAATACATTACGGAATTCTCATAAACAGCAATGGTTATTTAGTTAAAATTAGGTAAATAAAGTGTCGTGTTAAAAATCAAGTTACAATTTGTAAAGTAGCAACCACATACAAAATCATTGTGTGTAACCACTAGGGCTTATCCTGTCCTTGTGATTGCAGGAAGGAAAATGAG
>NW_015346545.1:0-205 GCF_001447785.1 Gekko japonicus
GTTAACCTGTGTAGAAGGACATCTCTAGCACATCAGCTAACAAAAGATTCAGAAGGTTCCCTCCCCCCAAAATAGGATCAAAATTAGGAACAAAATGTAGAAAGTCATTAACCAGTATATCCTATGCCACTATATGGTGTCCTCCTACAATCCCTGGTAAATAGAAACAGTTCAGAGGTATGAGAGATACCAGTACATATGTTGG
>NW_015346546.1:0-205 GCF_001447785.1 Gekko japonicus
CAACCCAGACCTGGCAACCCTAAATGTGGTGGGCAGAAAGCAATACAAATGGCTGCGTCCACTGAGTGGGGCGAGGAATCCCGTGTCCTTAACTGCAGATGTCTGTTGAAGGCACCTTAAGCAAGGGGTGCCTCAAATAGTACTGTGTAGACACTTGACTGATAAACAGGGACCATGGCCTACATGAGCAGAGGCCAGTGCTATG
>NW_015346547.1:0-205 GCF_001447785.1 Gekko japonicus
GAGAGTTCACTTGGCAAAATTCAGAATAGGTAACTTCGAATGCAATCCTAAAAACATTTTCCTGGGGATTGCTTACTCAAGTAGGATTCTGAGTGTGCCTGCTTAGGATTGCTCTCTTCCTCCTCTTTCCCCGGTCTCCTTTTCAACCTTCAGTTTTGACTTCAGAGCCCCTGATTCAGCACATATTCCAGTTTTCCTGAGCAAC
>NW_015346548.1:0-205 GCF_001447785.1 Gekko japonicus
CCTGCCCAAAAATAGCCCTGGTTTTTTCCAAAAACCACAAATTCATCTTGGCATGATCGAGGATCCTATACTTAAATTTCTGCTCTTTCCTCCTGATCGCGGCCACCCCCGGCGAGAGACCCTGCCTCTCGCACCACCTGGCTCACAGAGTTCTCCAGCCGTGCTCACGGCAGCAGCTCTCAACCGATTCCCTCCCGGAACCCAT
>NW_015346549.1:0-205 GCF_001447785.1 Gekko japonicus
GACATTTCAACTGCATACAAGAGTCATGCAGACTAACACTTCTAAATTTGCAAACAAGAGTGGAAGAATCTTCTGTCCATTCAGTCTGACCATACAAGTGCTCACCACATGATAAATAAACAGCAGGAGGAGAGGACTATCCAAAATATGTGGCTATAAAGTTTATCTAGTTATCTTGTTTACTGGTCATCTGATCAGTTGTTGA
>NW_015346550.1:0-205 GCF_001447785.1 Gekko japonicus
CAGTTGCTTTTGGAGGACTGATACCGCTTTATAAGACTAGCATTACCAGTTTGGGTATTGTCCTTCTTGTACCACACGCCATCTTTACAGAGAACATTAGCAAAAAAAAAATCTCTGCAAGAGTTCTCTCCCACAAAGGAAGCCAACTTGTAAAAGGCTGCTCCTTGAACTTCCCTACCTCTCAGAAAAATGGTGTGTATGTATA
>NW_015346551.1:0-205 GCF_001447785.1 Gekko japonicus
GTTTGTTTGTTTGTCTGTTTTGTGTGGAGCAGCTGTGGCGATGAGGGCTTGCCACAGTAGGAGGCCTGGCAGCCCTGTGAATGAGGCACACATAAGTTGTTGTGTGCTGAGTTGTGTCACGTTCTTTCTGCATACTGTTTACAAATCCTTGATTGTACTTTTGCCTTCAGAGTTAAATGCTTCCTTTCTATCCAGTCAGAGTATA
>NW_015346552.1:0-205 GCF_001447785.1 Gekko japonicus
AGGTCATCCATATAAGTCAGGATGCAAGTCCTTAGTCAGATCCTGTCTTGGTTAGCATTTGATGAATTTTCTCATTCCAACATTTTGCAGCCTGTTTCAGGCCATAGATACTGTCTTGCAGTTTACACGTGAGATGTTTGTCTTTGGATTGTTCAAATCGCACTGTCTGTTCCATTTAAACATCTTCCTTTATTTCTCCATGTAG
>NW_015346553.1:0-205 GCF_001447785.1 Gekko japonicus
AAAGTCTGGTGGAAGAAGTGCAGTGATGGTGGATGGCCCTCACTGACGATCGTCTTCCTCTCTTTCTAAGGAGGCAACGAATTTACTGAACTGGACTCATGAGGACCGACTGACACATAACAGGTTTGGTCTGGGGTCCCCACCTGTGTCTGGGGTCCTGTGTCACAGTGAGAGGCGAATTGTGGGTTCTTCTCAGTTTATTGAC
>NW_015346554.1:0-205 GCF_001447785.1 Gekko japonicus
TTGTATGTTGAATATAATTAGTTTCTTCAGCAAAATAAAAAAAGAGGGAGCAGGCAGATTTGTGAAGGATATATCTATTGCTCCTAGGTACGGTGACTACAGGGAGCCTCCATATGCAGCTTTTGTGAGCCTCTGAATACTGGTGCTAGCAGACATTAGGGGAACACCCTGGCTTCTGTTTCCTGTTTGGCACTCCCAGGACAAT
>NW_015346555.1:0-205 GCF_001447785.1 Gekko japonicus
TGACACAGAAACAGGAGAGAGGGGTTTTGAGGGGTGATTTGTTTCTAGAAAATAAGTCCCCCGGGAACTCCCAATCCAGCATGACTACTCAGGGGCAATTATGCGCTTATGCGCACATAGCTACCAAAGGAGGAAGAAACGGAAGGGAAGGTTCAGACTCCACAAACAGCTTGGCTGCAACAGAGGGGTTGGGAAATGTGGAGTG
>NW_015346556.1:0-205 GCF_001447785.1 Gekko japonicus
TATACACAGTCCATTTATGTCCATAAAAGAGCACAAAGCTCCTGGCTGGGCAACAGCTTTGCTGTGCGACCATGGTGGAACAGTGTTGTTCCAAAGCATGGGTCTTCAGAATTTTATGTGGAGTCCCCCTGAACTCACCTTCTAATCACAGGTCACATCCATGTCCACAGACTGCACCACAGAACTTATGCCTCTGTCACCTCCT
>NW_015346557.1:0-205 GCF_001447785.1 Gekko japonicus
CAGCTGTGAAGGGCTCACAGAAGGAAAACGGCAGCAGTGTGGTTTGTAACCTTCCAAACGTCTTGTGCAAACAACTTGCTAAAGGGCATGGGCGGCATGCTTTCCCAAAAGATCGTACCATATCAGGTGTGAGAAAGGACATAGCAAGAAGAAGGAGATGCACGGAGCACAAATTGTTAGAGCAGGAGTCTCCAACGTGGTGCCC
>NW_015346558.1:0-205 GCF_001447785.1 Gekko japonicus
GAAGCAACAGGAACACACAAGCCAGAAAAACGAGAATGCGGGAGAGTTCTTACAGTCCCAGTGAAGAGGAAATGAGGTTTCATCACTCTGCCTTTTCACATGCCAAACGCAGTGGTCCCAAGGCCTTGTTCTCTGACACATATAATGCCTACTACGTCTTCACGAGCTCTTCATCTCCCCCACCACTCATATATTGGCAAAGCAA
>NW_015346559.1:0-205 GCF_001447785.1 Gekko japonicus
CATTTCCCCCCCCCCCCTCCAAAATGAAAGAAGTGTCACCATGTGCTGGGACCTGGCAGAATCCTGAGAAGCTGTGACTGTCAGCTGGTAGAAATGATGTTATTTCTCCACTCTTATCTCCACCTTCAGCATCTCGTGGCTTCCAAGTGCCATACATTACAGTGCAGGCGTCTCTTCCAGAGGTCATTTCGGGGGGGAAAGCGGG
>NW_015346560.1:0-205 GCF_001447785.1 Gekko japonicus
TCCAGGGACAGCTATTTTTCATCCTGGTCAACTCCTATTCAAAATGGCTGGAGGTTGTTCGGGTCCCCATGAAGTCGTCCCGAGCAGCTATTCGTGCCATGTGGAAAATCTTTAGTACACACAGCATTCCCAACACTCTGGTGTCCAACAACGGGACTGCATTTACTTCAGTCAAATCCCAGGACCTTTGTACTGAGTTTGGACA
>NW_015346561.1:0-205 GCF_001447785.1 Gekko japonicus
TGGTCTTACTAGAATCTAGGCGAGCCAGGGTCATCCTTCTTCCCTGGACAGCCTTTTTCCACAATGGAGACCAGTGGCTTACATCATTCTTTTTCCATTTTATTCTCATATCAGCTCTGTAAAGTAGGTCTAGGTGAGAGTGTGTGACTGGCTTGAGGTCAGCCAGCAACTTTCAATGGCAGAGTGGGGGTTTGAACCGAGATCT
>NW_015346562.1:0-205 GCF_001447785.1 Gekko japonicus
TTTGACTCCAGGAGTGCATCAGGCCTGGGAGTCACTGCCAGGGGAGGTCCTGAGGGCGGATTGGCCCTAAAAAGGAGTTAGATTCCCGGGGAGGAGGTGTATCAGTGGCCCCCAGCCGTGGTGGCTGAAGAAAAAGAAGAAGAGCAGGTTTTTACACTCGGCTTTCCTCTTCCCTGAGGAGTCCCAGAGCGGCTGACAATCTCCT
>NW_015346563.1:0-205 GCF_001447785.1 Gekko japonicus
CCTCAAATGCTGTATTTTTCTTTTGTGGCCCAGCAAAACTGTAGGTAGGTAAGAGTTTATTTGGCATTCCAGTCATGGGTATGTATAGCAGGGCGAAGGGAACACTCACCCCAAACCCTAAATTTGCTGATTTTTTAAAAAATGGATCCTGAGGCACATTTCTTTCTTTCTTTTTTAATCCCTGAAGGGATATTTTAATTTTTGC
>NW_015346564.1:0-205 GCF_001447785.1 Gekko japonicus
GCTCAGGGAGCTGACTAACTCTGGTCATGGTCCCAAAACTGTCCACAACCATATCGGTGCAGGGACCTAAGCCTCAGTTGTGTGAACGGGAGGCTGCTGCACCCTGCTGCCAGGGCCTGCGAGCAACAGGGCAGCGCTGGGGGCCTGTGCCATCTTAAGTGGCCCTTATGCAGGCGCATCTTGAACATACACTGATGCAGAGGTC
>NW_015346565.1:0-205 GCF_001447785.1 Gekko japonicus
GAAATTGAAGAATGAGGTGCAGCAAGATTTGCAGTTGGGTGGAGGGATGTGTATTTATGGTGTGGAGGAATATCTGTGATAAAAATGGATGTGCTCCCTTCACAAGGAAAGCCACTACAGGAATCCAAAATGTCATAAAAAATTAATTGTCTCCATTTGGTGTCATATTGAAGTCAGTGTTCCTATATGGGTTGTTATTGTCCCA
>NW_015346566.1:0-205 GCF_001447785.1 Gekko japonicus
CTTCTGCAAGTGGAATTGAAATGATGGTTCCACTCAGAATTGAAATGGAGATTTCCAGGTGGCAGTTAAGGAAGTTTTATATTCTCCATACAAATCCATTGCCACAGGCAAAGTCCTGCTACATGTCTAAAGTCCTCTTCAGCGGACCGGAGCTTCTTCCAGTAGTTTATTGGTTCCATTGTTTTCAAGTAAAATTAATTGCTTC
>NW_015346567.1:0-205 GCF_001447785.1 Gekko japonicus
TACATATTTCCACATGTGGTGGACTTGTACTAAGGCCAGGAAATATTGGGAGGGGATTAGAAGAATGTTAGAAGACGTGCTAGACGTAAAAATACCATTAAAGCCTGAAATCTTTCTATTGAATATTGTAACGGACACATGTGGGACAGAAGGAAGGAGCCTATTGTTGCACTGTATAACAGCCGCTAGAATGTGTTATGCTAAA
>NW_015346568.1:0-205 GCF_001447785.1 Gekko japonicus
AGAGCCACAGCTGGCTTGAGAACCACTGAGTATGACCGGATTAAGATAAGGACTGCATGCAAATCTGAAGTTACACTTTTGCACACTAGTATTCAAAGACTTCTATCACATGATTCTTGTACAGCGCCAACTACAAAATGACCACTTCTACCAAGAAAATCTTCATTTAAAAATGTTAAGGAACTAATTATGAAAAGAAAAAAAA
>NW_015346569.1:0-205 GCF_001447785.1 Gekko japonicus
TGAGAGGCAACTGAAAGCTGAGTGGGCCAAGTCTATTGCTAACAGGCAAGCCCCAGGGTTTGTTAAGAAATTGTATGATTTACCATCTTTTGCAAACAAGATGTTACAGGTTCCATTGGTGGATGCTCCAATAGTGGCATTCCAGTCCTTTGGTCACCTCTCAGAAGATGGTTACGGTTCAGTGCGGGACAACCTGGACAAAAAG
>NW_015346570.1:0-205 GCF_001447785.1 Gekko japonicus
AGTCCCCTGCAAGGGCTCCGGGGGGGGGGTTCCCCTCCCATCCACCACAATTCGGGACACTCCCATTGGAGGTTGATGGAGCGCACCTGATCAGGGAGTCGCTGAAACCAGAAGCCCGACCAGTTTACACTTCTGACAACTGAAGTCTGTTTTCTCTTCCGGGAGGAAAACAAACGTGGCACACTCCATGCAGGTGACTGGAAAG
>NW_015346571.1:0-205 GCF_001447785.1 Gekko japonicus
TAAGTCGAATGTGACCTGATGGCGCTTAACATACATGTACAGTGTACATTGGTACGGCTCTCTGAGTTAGAAGGACAGACACCTGTCTGTATAGGTGCTCTCTGTGTATCTATTAAAGAATGTGCATCAGTTGTGGGCGGCTACAACTACTGCCATTTTGGTGTAGCGATTAGGAACGCAGACTCTAATTTGGGGAGAACCGGGT
>NW_015346572.1:0-205 GCF_001447785.1 Gekko japonicus
CTAATTCCAAGGTAGGCCTTTATGTGCAGGCAAAAAAAAGGGTCAGATGCACATGCGGAGCCAGTGTGGTATGGTGATCAGAGTGCTGAAATAAGAGCTGATGAGAATCGTGTTCAGAACCTCATAACGTTTAATGGGTAATCTTGGGCCAATCCCTCTAACTCAGCCTGACCTATCTACCTCACCGGGTTGGTGTGAGGATAAC
>NW_015346573.1:0-205 GCF_001447785.1 Gekko japonicus
TGGCTGGTTTGATGCCAGGTAGTTTATATGGCACAGGAGACCAAAATGAAGCCTTCAGATGTAAACCCATGTTCTAGGATAATAATTAGATTCAAACTGATCATTTTCAGCGATTGGTTTTTGAGAATATCAGTAATGCTACAGTTCTTACTAATGTGTGATATTCAACCTGTTGGCAACAAGCAAGAAAAAAAATATGATTCAT
>NW_015346574.1:0-205 GCF_001447785.1 Gekko japonicus
AAACTCGCAGGGGATCTCTAGATGACTATTGTCTACCTTCCTGCCACGGTTGGTGAGGACTGGATTTAAGAAGTCAGAGTTATGGCTGTTACAATACATCCACCATGTTGAGGTAGGCAACAGGGCTGAAAGTGATCACTGCCCCTTAAGAGCGCCACTTGGCTTCTCAGATGCAATATTTCTAAACAGACTGCAGGACTTTCCC
>NW_015346575.1:0-205 GCF_001447785.1 Gekko japonicus
ATAGGAGTTGGTTGGCTACCCAGCTGCATGGAGGATATGTTTATAGAAAGCCTACAGAACTGGCATGAAAAGTCACTGGAGTCCAGGTACTAACGATGCTGGTGGCTTCACGTCAGGCATATTCAGCAGTCTAATGCACCATCTTCAACTGTGCCAATCAGATGTGATCCAATTACTAGGGCTGCGATCACACACACCAAATAAT
>NW_015346576.1:0-205 GCF_001447785.1 Gekko japonicus
CCAAGAATGTGGGGAAAATATTCTTAGACATGCATAGTACACTGCTAGCTACTTCTGCAGGTGATTGGATGTATTGGGTTGCCATGCTGTGTAACTGGTGGAATGCTGGTTATGTAAAGATGACATAAGCTGGAGTATAAATGTGAGATATCATGGAGAAGAAGGTCGAAGAATGCTTTTGGTGTAGTGGTTCAGTGTGCAGACT
>NW_015346577.1:0-205 GCF_001447785.1 Gekko japonicus
GGCTTAAAAGGAGAAAATATGAAAACACAGTATTTGTTTCTACACCCTGAAGATGTGGCATGGAACCAGTAAAGAGAAATAATGGATCATCCAGACCAATACCTACCTGTAGATGTATAGATGCAGGACCTACCTGTAGAAGTATAGATACAGATATTGTACAGACATGCTGGTTTCTAGAAAGTCAGTTTGGTGTAGTGGTTAG
>NW_015346578.1:0-205 GCF_001447785.1 Gekko japonicus
TAAACAAGCAAGGTAACGAATACAGTTTTTACTTACCAGGAATGGAATTAAGCGCATGTTGAACTAACTGGATAAGCGCTAATGAACTTTTAAAACTATTGAGCAAATTTGAATGGTGTAAAAGTTGATAATCGGAGTGAAATTGCAGAAAAAAGAAAGTTGTTTAGCATTCCTGGGGCGGAGTAGTGATAAGAGACAGAAAACT
>NW_015346579.1:0-205 GCF_001447785.1 Gekko japonicus
ACAAATCCCAGTATACATTGGAATCAGCAAGTAATATTTTCAGACACACAAGAAGAGTATGAACTGAAAATACCAGGATAAATAACTTTTTACCTAATGACTGAAGTTTAACGAGTTTTGCACTAGTCAGATGGGGTAAGACCTTGCATACCTGGTGTGCCACAATTCAGAAGGCTCCTTCCTCTTTTGACTGCTCCTCTCGCCT
>NW_015346580.1:0-205 GCF_001447785.1 Gekko japonicus
CACAGCTTAGAGGGAGCATTGCTGGTGGTCAGGATCCCACTAGGAGATCTTCCCCGCTATGGAGCCACTGATCGTAGAGTTTTAGAGTTGCAAACTCAGGATTGGGAAAACACACGAATCTGTCTTACACCAAATCAGACCTGTGGTCCATCAGAGTCAATAAAATCGTCTCCTCCGACTGGCAGCGGCTCTCCGGGGTCTCAGG
>NW_015346581.1:0-205 GCF_001447785.1 Gekko japonicus
ACAACAGCTGTAAGTAATTTACACCGCTATTTCTGAACCGAGTCACTTATTTTTCTTGCTTATTTCTCCTGATATTTATCCCCATATTCCTGCGCTTCTCCCGTTAATCACCAACTTTACTGGACTTTCTGTGGATTCTCCCCTGGCCGGTTTATTTTTTCAAAATTCCACCACCCTCTTATCCTCCTAGCGCAATTACCAGTTA
>NW_015346582.1:0-205 GCF_001447785.1 Gekko japonicus
AAGATCACACAAGCAAGTGGTAGGCCTCAACCCTCCAAGAACCCTATCCACATCCTCAGACTCAATAAACTAAAAAATATCCCAAACAACAAGACGAGGTATCACCCTGGCACCTTATGACCCTGCCACTGCTAAAGTAGAATCAAAGTCAGTACAGGTATGAGAGAATTTATCAGCAAAATGTTGAGTAAAATGGTCACAGTGG
>NW_015346583.1:0-205 GCF_001447785.1 Gekko japonicus
TTTGCGGATTTTCAATGCTTCCTGAGGCAGGTCTTGGGTAAACTTGAATCTGGAAATCCTTATAAGGTAGGGAGCCTTTGATTGCTGCTTCCTTTAAAATTTTCTGTCTTGTACGAGCATCAGGAAGTTGAACTAGAATGTCTCTAGGACCCCGACGTTTTGAATTAGTAGCCGGTCCCAGCCTGTATGCTTTGATAATGGCGGG
>NW_015346584.1:0-205 GCF_001447785.1 Gekko japonicus
TTCAACTTTCCATCTCACGAGATCAGAACGTGAGGTACGACAGTGAGCCCCCCTACCCTTTGCTCGGTAGGGACCAAAAGTCACATGGCTCTTCCCTTCCCAGAGCAGTCTTCCTGCAATGTCCTTTCCACCTGGCCTTGATGTAAGTAGTATACAAGTTATTTAGTAGTTGGTATCCACCTCTAAACGCCCCTTGCCGTGAAAA
>NW_015346585.1:0-205 GCF_001447785.1 Gekko japonicus
AGGACTTCGGGCCTGAAGAGTAGGCCCTGGCAGGACTCTGCTTACTTTTACCACCTCTGATCCAAACTCTGCATCCGACATCAGTGAGCAGGTGGCCAAAACATCTCACCACCCCAGAGGCTGTTTGGCATTCTGGATGATGACATAGCAGGGGTCCGAGGGTACTACCACACTCTGCCTTCGGGAAGGAGCGGTATATAAATCA
>NW_015346586.1:0-205 GCF_001447785.1 Gekko japonicus
ATCCTCTCGTGTGACCGGGGCCCTAGTTTCAAAGAATCTTCACTCCTGCCAGTTTCAAATAAGAGAAGAAGTAGCAGGAGGAGGAGAAACTATTTGCAGCATCTGTTTCCAGATCCCCTTCTCACCCCAGAAAATGACAACAATAAGTGAAAAGGCAGTTAAAAGACATTGCTAATAGTTTAAAGACATTGCCCTTGATATCTGA
>NW_015346587.1:0-205 GCF_001447785.1 Gekko japonicus
CCAATCTCTTCTTCTTCTTTATGATTGCCCTCCTCAGATAGTTGTGTGGGTCTCATTACATGTCCACCTCATTTCCCATCCACAGTATGAACACGGCAGATTTTGAGTCCGGCAGCACCTTTAAAGCCAAAAGTTTTATTCAAGGTGTGAGCGTTTTTTCTTTTTTCAAAAATAATAATAATTCTTTATTGATTATTAAGTTCAC
>NW_015346588.1:0-205 GCF_001447785.1 Gekko japonicus
AATGGTCCCGTCTTGGCACTCCCAACCCTTTCCCCATGAGATAGCAGCACTGCTAGGGCTTAGCACCATCATTACTTAGACTGCTGTGTTTTGTAGTTTTACTTGGTTTTAATCTGTTTTTACTTTGTATCTTATATGACTATGCTGTACATCACTCAGAGCCCAGTTTCACTGGGGAGGGTGGTTGATAAATCCAATAAATAAA
>NW_015346589.1:0-205 GCF_001447785.1 Gekko japonicus
TTTTGGCTTCAGAAGTTCTGAGTTCCAAATGGCCACCATAAAGGAGTGGTCTGAGACTAGGTAGATGAAGCTCAGTGGATGACCTTGGGATAGTCTGTCTCAGCCTGACATTGATGTGAGGACAAAACATAGTAGGGGAGATATCAATTATGATGCTCTGAGCTTTCTGGAGGAAGAGTAGGATAAACAGATCCTTCCCAAATAC
>NW_015346590.1:0-205 GCF_001447785.1 Gekko japonicus
ATGGCATATACAACATTAAAATCAGAGATAGTACATGACACAATGTATGTTTTCACAATGAGTTTGGCAGGATCGCTTGAGATACTGGAATGAACCCAGAACAGCTAGTCCTTTTCTGTTATCATAGATGTTTAAGTCCATGGTTTCCTTCATTGGCGAGCATCTGTTAATCAAACACTTTTCTGAATGAAGGGAGTCATGAAAC
>NW_015346591.1:0-205 GCF_001447785.1 Gekko japonicus
CCACATTGAACCCCATTTGCCATGTTGCTCTATTTGTGTAAATGTGTCCCTTTGAGTTCTAAAGCTAGTTCTGATGAAGGAGGAAAGAGGGACTCTTCTTGTTTTATTTATCTATTTACTTTGAGATTTTTATTACGTCCTCCCCAAAACAGGCTCAGGGCGGATCACAAGAAACAAAGTCGAAGACTCATTACAATAAAATCAC
>NW_015346592.1:0-205 GCF_001447785.1 Gekko japonicus
GCCTCTCTCGGAAGTAGACTCTGATCTACAAAAAATTTATGCTAGAGTGAAAACTTGTTAATAGAGTTGGTGGATCTATATGTCATCCATGCTTTAGTGGCTCAACAGCATAGCATGTGCTTTGTACATAGCAGGTGATCCAGGCTGATCTAGTGGTTACAGTGCTGGATTAGGCCTGGGGAAACCTGGGTTCAACCCTGACTCC
>NW_015346593.1:0-205 GCF_001447785.1 Gekko japonicus
TTATTGGGGAAACCCACATACATCTCAGGGTATACGTATGTTGCCCAATGGACCAAAGCATTCCCCCCAGACTATCTCAGGTGGGGAAAATGTGAAGGGGGTGTGAGGCTGTTGCCCCTTCTCCACACCCTACAGTCCCGATCCAAACTGGGCACTGCACTCTCAGGAACTGAGGAGAACTTGTAGCTCATGTCTGAGTACTATA
>NW_015346594.1:0-205 GCF_001447785.1 Gekko japonicus
TCCTCCTCCTCTTCTTCTTCTATAATATTATTACACCATAGCATAACAGTAATTGCCAATGTTATTAAAAAGCTCTTCAGTGGTATGCGGCTGGGGGAATAGCAGTGCAGGGGTCAAAGCAAGGGAAATAGTGCTGCAGATACCATTTACATGATACAGGTTGACCAAATTATACATGGGATAGAGAAGTACTTTTCTCCCTTTC
>NW_015346595.1:0-205 GCF_001447785.1 Gekko japonicus
CAGGCGGGGACTGCAGGGGGTTGTGCTCCAGGAGGATGCATTGCAGGTAGCGCAGGTGCCGGTAGCAGACAGGGATGCGAGCCACCCGGTTGTAGGAGAAGTCCAGCCGCACCAGGGGCAGCTCGCCCAGCTCTGTGGAGGCAACCGACCAGGGAGAGCCACCGGTCACCGCAATGCGGGGAGGGCCAGCCCCAGATCCCGGGAC
>NW_015346596.1:0-205 GCF_001447785.1 Gekko japonicus
GCTATACATACAGGCAATCAGTTCTTTCGTTTTCCTAGGGTTTTTTGTTTTAAGGATATCTATTAGGTAAACAGAACCTCCAATACCAGCTGGCAGCTGCTGTGAGAAAATTCCCTCCTCGCTTGTGAGCCGCCCAAGGCACAAAGGTCCTCCCACTGTTGGAAACAGAATTGCAGACGAGAAGATCTTTTGTTTTGATCAGGGG
>NW_015346597.1:0-205 GCF_001447785.1 Gekko japonicus
TCTTAGTTCAGCAATGGAATGACCTGGAACATTAGTGGGTTTTGAGTGTTGTGGTTTGGGTTAACGTCAGATTTATGTCCATTTATTCTTTTGTTTGTCCCACGTAGAGGGCACTGCGGACGTTGATTGGGAAGGTGTTGCCCATGTTTTGTCACTTGTTTTTTATATTTTGTCATTCTCCTTGAGTCTTACTGAGAAAGATAGG
>NW_015346598.1:0-205 GCF_001447785.1 Gekko japonicus
TTTTGAAGTCTTGCACAGAAATGGCAGAAGTGACACCTCTTGCATTCATGGTCTCTTAACCTACCTACTCATGATTTTTCTTTTGCCCTCTGCTATATATATGCATTTGCTGTTAGAATCCATTTTATGTATCTGACAAAGTGGGCTATAGCTCACAAAAACTTATACTTCAATAAATGTGTTTGTCTTTAAGATGTCCCAACTT
>NW_015346599.1:0-205 GCF_001447785.1 Gekko japonicus
CATCTCACAGAGGACACGTGCAAGTTCAAACCTTAATATCAAGCCCTGAAAAAAATCTGCTCTTCACCTGTCAGTTTTAAAAGATAGCCATCCAGCCCAATGAAGACTTCTGGTGAGTGCGAAAGCTTCCACCATGCTTGCTGTCAGCTTGGTCGGTCCTAACAAAAGGCATTACACGCAGGGCTTTTTCTGTAGAAAAAGCCCA
>NW_015346600.1:0-205 GCF_001447785.1 Gekko japonicus
GGTGGTGGTCAGATACAATTGCTTAAATCAATTGCCGATTTGGTTATATGCATTTGATATTTTGTAGCTAATTCATATTGGCATGATATATCTATTTTGTAAGCAGATTTGGACAATAAAACGTTTTTTTGTTTGTTTGTTTTAGGAAAAAACAATTTGGTTTTAGCGTATTGGGAGTGGGACTAGATAGCCTGTATGGCCCCTT
>NW_015346601.1:0-205 GCF_001447785.1 Gekko japonicus
CATTTTAGGAAGAATTCTAGCAATGGTTGGGTCCAGACAAGCAGGTTGCTGTGGCAGTATCCCATGGATAAAATAGGCACTGGAGTTAGGTGCGCTTCACAGCATTCATACTGGGACCGCAACACCGGCCACATTGGGTAGCCTGCCTGTGCAGGTCGGTTCACATCGCTACCTCACCACCAGCACAGAGCCATGGCTGATGCGC
>NW_015346602.1:0-204 GCF_001447785.1 Gekko japonicus
GTGTTCAACTCCCCGCCATAGAAGGATGCGACTTTCTTCCCCCACAAAGTGTAGAAGGGACCCAACTTCCAGGAACAGGAACGACACTTATTTTATTGCTTCAGTGACCTCCCCACCTTCCTCCCCAGTGGGCAGCTGACTTCAGTCTCCTGCTTTGTCCTCACAACTACCCTGCGAGGTAGCATCGGTTGACGGGGTGTGACT
>NW_015346603.1:0-204 GCF_001447785.1 Gekko japonicus
CTGGGCCATCCAGGTCAGGACATGACAAAGTTACAACTTGCTAAATTACTGCTTGTATTTACTCAATAGTGTCAGTCCTCTATCCTTAACTATGATGTGTGTATACATATTATGTACCCCTGACCTGGAACTGAAACCAAAGGCATCTTTACCAACACATTTAAAAGACTTGTCAAAAGACTGTGAGGAATTTCACATTACCCT
>NW_015346604.1:0-204 GCF_001447785.1 Gekko japonicus
AAGCCTCTTGCTGGGGTTGCCATAACTCATTTGTGACTTAGTGGGACGTACTTATGTAAGGATGACTTACAATGTTATGAATTTACTGCTGTTCTTTCTCCCATGTATGGAAATATATAAATCTTTATAAGGATAGAAGACAGGTAATTTCCCCCCAAGAAGCAAGTAGTAGCTTGCAGCATTAGGGGGTGCGAATCAGTTGAC
>NW_015346605.1:0-204 GCF_001447785.1 Gekko japonicus
ATTTCAGGAAAGTCCACATTTTAGGATCTTTCCAGAACATCAAAATGGCGCGAACGGCTATCTGCAACCTCATCTTAGGTAAGCCCCGCTTAACGGAAGGGAACCTGAATTCAAGGTTTCCGGCCGTACATCCAGGCGGGGATATCCCAGCTGGGTAAAAGAACCACTCTAGTAGCAACGCTCCCTCTAAGCCATGGAGTCCTG
>NW_015346606.1:0-204 GCF_001447785.1 Gekko japonicus
CAAGCCTTATAAAGGAATACCTGGGACTGGACTTCCCTAGGCTCCTACTAATGCATCCCAAGCATTAGGTGACTGGTCTCTTGGCCAATGAGCTCTCGTTCCTCCACCCTCCAAACCTTCAAAAGTTTCTTGTAGCCTCATTTCTTCGAGGCTAGGGCCCTTCCCATATTTCCCCAGTCTGTTTCTGGCCTGCTGGGCCTTCTG
>NW_015346607.1:0-204 GCF_001447785.1 Gekko japonicus
ATAATAATAATAATTATAAAAATTGATGGTCTCAAGTTCTCAACAGTGATGCCATATCTGATTGCTCCCAGATAGATTCCTCACAAGTGTATGGATGGATGATGGGGGCAGACAAAGGGCAAAACATATTGCACATGGCAAGCAAAGGAGGCAATGCAGGGAGGGAGAGGATGAAATATAGCTCCCTGCCACCTCAACCATAGG
>NW_015346608.1:0-204 GCF_001447785.1 Gekko japonicus
GTTGTTTACGGCCATTCCGGTCCCAAATCCAAAAGACAAAGCACATTGCATGTAATACCTCTTATTAGGATCAACCCAAATGACATAAAGCATGCAAGCTTTGAATTCTACAGGATTCTTCCTTGGGCTGGAGGTTCCAGGCCTTTCCTTGCCATTTTCAAATATTGCAAGTGCTCCCGTGACCTGCAGAAGGCTGGTACAGCC
>NW_015346609.1:0-204 GCF_001447785.1 Gekko japonicus
CCAAGAGTTTCCACGGCAATCTAAGTGCAGAATCAGCTAGAGATCTTAGCCTGCCATAAGCTCAAGACTGGAAGAAGCCATTACACAGCAAGTCAAGAAAGATCTCATCCTGGGATCTCCCACCCACCCCCATCCCAGGGGCCACGGAGAGTCTCACTCTCCTTGATCTGCTGCCCAGCAGCCTCCTTGGGGAAGGGCAGAGTC
>NW_015346610.1:0-204 GCF_001447785.1 Gekko japonicus
CTCATTAAGAAAGTGAACTGTTTCCACTGAGCATAGAATAAATAACTTTTTTTAAAAGTCCGCCCAGGGACAGAACTCATGGATGTGATGTTAGTGCTATTTCAGCATCGACCAACACATCTGGGACCAGATTTGCCATTAATTACACCATATAGTCCTGAATCCCAATCCTAGTCAGAGTGACAGTCTTTAAGAGTTAAGAGG
>NW_015346611.1:0-204 GCF_001447785.1 Gekko japonicus
ATAAATGAAGGACCGGCACTTACTCGGCGTGACGAGCAAACTAGTTCCACTTCCAAAGATGGGTTTACTGAAGCCATCAGTAGGCCCACAGTGTATCCTTCCTTAACAAAAATACACGAGGGCAGAAGGAGAATGCTGAATAAAGAGTGGAAGGTTCTCAGGTCCCTTTTGTGGAGCAAAGTTCTAGTCCAGAAGGACCTTAAA
>NW_015346612.1:0-204 GCF_001447785.1 Gekko japonicus
TTTCTACGAAACGACCCCTGCTTAAACCAAATGGGATTTTATCATGTTGTGTCACTTTGAGCCGCCTCAAGTAGGCCTCAAGTAGGCCTCTGGTTAGACGGCGTCTACGTTTCCTAAATAAATAATGGCTGAGTAGAGGTTTGAACTCCGGGCTCCAAACTGCCACTGGGGTTGACAATTCTGGGTTGGGAAATTTCTGGAGAT
>NW_015346613.1:0-204 GCF_001447785.1 Gekko japonicus
AACTCAGCTTAAAGGGAACACTGCTTAGGACCCATTGAAAATGTATTTATACTAATCAAAGACAGCTTACCATTCCTTTTGTCATGAAGGATAGACTGATGACAGCAATCAGAATCCAAGGGTTTAAGAATTTTCTCCTCGGGATATTGTGGTGGAACAGAGATCCAGAAAGTTCCATGGGCTTAAGGGAGAGCAGGGAATGGG
>NW_015346614.1:0-204 GCF_001447785.1 Gekko japonicus
TAGCTGCTATTCTTTTTCTGGGTTCTTCTGTGCTTTTTTAATGTCTGAGAGAGACTCGGCGATCCTATGTTCTACCTTCTCTCTTCAGCTATAATATCTTAGGGTTTTTAAAAAGCTGCTGAGTTTTGTGCGTTCGCTAGAGAACAAGAGAAGAGGCAGAAGACTAACAGTAAAACTGATAGTTCAGGGGTAGGCATTTTTTGT
>NW_015346615.1:0-204 GCF_001447785.1 Gekko japonicus
TGCTATGGACTGTAGTTTGCCATCTGTTGGGTCCATAAAAATGAGATGAAATCTGTATTATGAGCCATTTACAATTGCACAGCTTCTTCTGGGGAGACCCTGAACACAAGAGGGGAGCCGGGCACAGCATGGGGGAACAGCAGTGACTCTTCATGGGAGCCATGCATTTAGGGTGGGCTAACCTCCAGGTGGGGCCTGGGGATC
>NW_015346616.1:0-204 GCF_001447785.1 Gekko japonicus
GTCCTCCGGGCAGCCCAGAAAGTCAGGGGTCCTGCGCTGCCAAGGAAGTCATGGAGCCTTAGCAGGAAGTCAGGGGGCTGGGCCAGGCTTGTTACTCCCGAAATGCCGTTCCTGCACGTTCCTGCTCGAAATGACCCCTGGTTTTTGTGCCATGACAAAAAGGCCCTCTTTCAGTGTGCTACCCACATAGCTGGAAAAAAAAAA
>NW_015346617.1:0-205 GCF_001447785.1 Gekko japonicus
CCAAATCAGCCATTTGCTCCAGGTGAGCTGATCAGTTGTAATTCTGGGAGATCTTTCTGCAGAACCCGCCCTCTGTGTCATGGTCTGGACACGGAGCAGAAGAAGGTAGGCGCGAAGTAGCAGCGTGCAGAGAAGGTAGCACAAACGGTACTACTTTCAGCAGCAAGCGAGGGATTACTTTTTTGAAGTTCCCCACCAGAGATCT
>NW_015346618.1:0-204 GCF_001447785.1 Gekko japonicus
AACGGCGGCTGCGCTGCGAGGCAGCTCTACTGCAAAATCACCCCTTATCTCTAGTTCCATACTGGATGTAAGGAAGGGTATACATTTCATAAATATTGGATAGAAATCAATGCAGCTGGGTACCGTGCTGTCTTACAACTCAGGTCTAGGCAGGCCACTGCGACCGGCGCTAACCCTCCCCAATAAGAACATAAGAACATAAGA
>NW_015346619.1:0-204 GCF_001447785.1 Gekko japonicus
CCAATGTGGAATGGAAATTAATGGGTTATGCTAATGTGTCACCAAGGAGTCCAAAATCCCAAACACTCTAGGTGGCACTCTTGCCCTGTTTTTAAGGTTCCGTCACAAGTACCATAATCCGTTCCTTCAGGGTTCAACAAGATCAGATTAACATTGACTGTTGGGAGAATGTTGCCTTGTTGTTGTTAAGTCGCACAGTCGAGT
>NW_015346620.1:0-204 GCF_001447785.1 Gekko japonicus
CACAGAGTCAAACGCCTTTTCAAAATCCAGCGCTAGAATCAGTGTCTCGTCTTGGGCCTTCTTTCCGTGTATAATAATGTCCAAGGATCTACGAATATTGTCCGTAATTTGTCGGCCCGGGATGAAACCTGTCTGGTCAGGCTTGATGTAGCAGGGAATAAAAGTCTTCAATCTGTTAGCCAGGATCGTGGTGAATATCTTGTT
>NW_015346621.1:0-204 GCF_001447785.1 Gekko japonicus
AAAGGTGCGACTGGGCTTTTTTACTATTTCCTCAGTTAAAGGATCTCGGGAAACGGTAATGTCAAAAAAGACCTTGGAAAGCCGTTGCTCATCAGAATAGGGCAACCTCCTGTGTTCACAAGCTCTGCCTTTTGCCTTTGCCCTCAGCACAGGAGAGAGGGCAGCTACTATTGCCATTTTAGAGTGGGAAGTGAGGGCAAGGGC
>NW_015346622.1:0-204 GCF_001447785.1 Gekko japonicus
TCCTTAGAAGGAGGTCTCAGTTCCCATGCCAACTGATTTGGCCACCACCCACAAGACAGTGCTGCATGCAGCCCTTCCCGGAACCTCAGAGTGCGGAAATTAGTATATAGGAAGAACTACAAGATGAGCACGTGCCCCTTGTTCTCCAGTCTGATTTGGGAAATCCATTGATGGGTGCCTGCTGGATGGGGCCAGCCCGAATAT
>NW_015346623.1:0-204 GCF_001447785.1 Gekko japonicus
ATGGCCACTGATTTAACTGCTCTGCTGTTGCAGGGGCTACACAGCCTAGGACTATGCTGCTGAGGAGACGAGGGATTGCCTTTCTATAATCTCAATGGAAAGTCACTGGGAGGCAGATGAATAAAAACAAATGTGCCTGTACTTGAGAATATTCAGGCAGAAGGAGGTGTACATTTATTAGGTATACCAAGCTTTACAAAAATA
>NW_015346624.1:0-204 GCF_001447785.1 Gekko japonicus
CTCCTCCTAATCGGCTTGGGGCTTTGGAGTGATTGTCCGCTTAAACACTTGATTAGTTACTTGAGAACTCACAGTTCATTCCATGGGTTCAACCGAAGGTGGGGAGGCAATTCGAAAAACACTAGATCGCTTGCTCGCTTAGTCCAGCATTCACCTCTGCCTCCATACTGATCTAGCAGTGGTGGGACCTATTGGGGCAAAGAG
>NW_015346625.1:0-204 GCF_001447785.1 Gekko japonicus
AAAAAAATCATTCACCTTATTTGAATTTGTTAGTACAGCCTCCTGTGAAGAAATTAGTGCCTATACTGCAGAATTTGCTTGTGAATGACTGTTTATCTCTCTTTCCAGAATGGTGACCAAGCTATACCAGCAGGTCCTGGCTCTGGCATTTGCTGTACATGAGATCAACAATAATCCCAAGATCTTGCCCAATGTCACACTTGG
>NW_015346626.1:0-204 GCF_001447785.1 Gekko japonicus
AGATCCCCAAAGAGGACAGACACCAAAAAAGAAGACATCTGGTTTATTACTGTGTATCAACAGACATTGTCTAAACAGAAGAGTATATATGTAGGAAAGGGAATAATATACTGCTAAACCTATGACAGTTGACTGATGACTGTTCAATTTAAAGTGAATTGTTTGATATCTGTGTAAAATTAAGTCAAAACTGCATCAACATCA
>NW_015346627.1:0-204 GCF_001447785.1 Gekko japonicus
GGCTCTCCCAGGCCAGTCGCTGTTATTACTTTTTTTTAAAAAATACCCTCCCCCAGGGTCCTTAGGGCAGGCTCCCTGGTTTCCCCTTGCCCTGTTTTATCCTCATACCAACCTTGTGAGGAAGGCTGAGAGGTCATCCAATGAATTTCGTGGCTGACTGAAGATTTGAATGTGGCTCCCCGCAGCCCTAGTTTGGCACGCTGC
>NW_015346628.1:0-205 GCF_001447785.1 Gekko japonicus
ATAGCAAATAAATTGTTGGAATAAGCATGTCTGTGTAGTGGCTTGAGCAACAATCCCCTAACAACACATTTTGGTAGCCAAGTAAGAAAGGAACAATCAGAGTGTGGTATTTCCTGGCCCCATGTTAGCTATTGTGTTCAGATGGTATTGGAAGCTATTTAGATTAAGGAAGTAGACAAAAGCAAGAGTCCAGTAGCACCTTAAA
>NW_015346629.1:0-204 GCF_001447785.1 Gekko japonicus
GTGCAGCTGCCCCTTACATTGAAGACAATAGGCAAGTCGTTGGGCATGCGTCCTCCATTAACACATCAGAATTCCCACAGGCATAAGGATCACTCAGTCACATTACTGCTGTTTGGTAGAACCAGAGTGAAACTGACATAGTGTAGCAAGAAAAAAAGTACTCCACTATCTTGGAACCGGGTGATGAGGATGATGTAACTCTTT
>NW_015346630.1:0-205 GCF_001447785.1 Gekko japonicus
ATCCATTTTGTTTTTAAAGAAAATGGCATCGTGGGGTATTGTCATGCACATCACTAATTATCATTGCCATGCTATGCTATGGAGAACGACACCCTTGTAAGTCCAATTGACATAAAAGGGTGTAACTAGGGTTGCCAGGTCCCCCCTGATCACCAGAGGGGATGATGGGGGTAGGATTGGCCAGATCCAGGTTGGGAAACTCCTG
>NW_015346631.1:0-204 GCF_001447785.1 Gekko japonicus
TGTTCCAAGATCTTAAACATGCCACAGGAATAAAGAGGAGCTATGCTTCTGAAAGAGATTACAAAAGAAACAAAATGTGGAATCTAGAAGGGGGATTTTATGAGGGGAAAGGCTCGCCATTACAAGTGCCAATGGGAAAAAGTTAGAAGAGTTTATGATTCGGCGTACTTACCGGAGTTGGGGCCAATGCTCCCTCTAAGCTGT
>NW_015346632.1:0-204 GCF_001447785.1 Gekko japonicus
TTCCCAAGCTGGAGTTGGCAACCATAGGTGAACTTCTTGTGTCACATCAGTCTTGCGATAGACTCATCCTCCAGACAGAGCCTCCCAGGGGCTTCCCCCAGCTCCGGGCTCAATCTGGCCGAGAGCTGCCGAGAGCTCCTTAACTATCTTGCCTCTCTTTGGAGGTCTCAGACGGACTTACCCAAGCACTGACCAAACTGAGAC
>NW_015346633.1:0-204 GCF_001447785.1 Gekko japonicus
GCCCACTGCCTCCTGCCGGAGAGCTCAAGGTGGAGCACAGCACAAAAATGAGGGGCGGATATGCTTTTAGAACTAAGAAGAGAGGGCACAAGTGGGAGGACATGTTTTGCTGCAGGCCCTGCGGGATCCAAGCTGGGTCACAAGGGCACAAGCGTGAGCACTCGGACATCCATTCATGATTTAAGAAGCTAAACCGATTCTCCG
>NW_015346634.1:0-204 GCF_001447785.1 Gekko japonicus
TTCCCCCCACTCCAGGAAAGATGCCCTCTGGTGGCCAACCATCAGTAAGTGCACTAGCATCATCTCACCTAACCTATTTGCCCCACTCTTCATTCAGATGGTGGCAGAAAGTAGGCAGTGGGAGCTGTTGTGCTTCATACTGACATTGCTTTCCTTCATCTAGCAAATGGTGAAGGTTGCTATGAGCAGCAGCCACCATTGCCA
>NW_015346635.1:0-204 GCF_001447785.1 Gekko japonicus
GGTCAGTTTCACTCCCCTCCCATCAGCTGCTAAACCTAACAGATTGCCTGCCCAGAGTGAAACTGACTAGATGCGGCAAGGGCGACTTCCCTCTCCTTCCACAGCCTCCCTGCCCTTGTGGGGTGAGGCCCACAGTGGTGTGTGTGTGTGGGGGTCCAGCATTCACCAGGGGTGAGGCAGGGCTTGTCCGTGGTGGGGCTCCAC
>NW_015346636.1:0-204 GCF_001447785.1 Gekko japonicus
TGAAAACAATTGCTGCTGCTGCTGCTGAATTCCACTGCAGATGCCAGGCTCAGCAGGTCTGCTTGGGTGGACTGGGCCTTTGCCCTGACTGCCCCAGAACCATTTTCAGGGGCAGAGAAATTAGGGCAGGGCACCTACCTGATGTAGCCGCTGGACTCCCTAGGGTTGACAGCCTCCAGGTGGGTCAAACAACCAATATATACA
>NW_015346637.1:0-204 GCF_001447785.1 Gekko japonicus
GCTCGGCAGGGCGGGCCAATTCCCACACGGTACAAAGACAACGGAGCTCGGCGCTTTCGGACCCCCCAGTCGTCCCCCCCGGCGATCCCAGGCACGCACACACAACCAGGCCCAGCTGAGCCCGCCCCCATTCCCACGGCAGGACCAACTTCTCCCAAGGCCAGGAGAGTGGACAGCAGGGAGGGAAGGATATGGGAGGAGGAG
>NW_015346638.1:0-204 GCF_001447785.1 Gekko japonicus
GAATCTAGCTGTTCTAATGCAAACCAACACAGCTACGCTCTGGAACTAAACATGAAAAATGACTCCAAAGGCAAAACTGTTGGACTTGGATGAGATCATAGTCTGTCCCAAATGATCAGGATAGATCTTTTATCAGGTTGTTTCGATATTTCAAATGAGGTTTCTTATCCATGATGAGAATGCCAAGGAAAGTAATCTAATGTA
>NW_015346639.1:0-204 GCF_001447785.1 Gekko japonicus
GAGGTGATTAAGTTGACAGAGGCCTGTTCCATAAGGTGACAACAATGCCGCTAAGCACTTTATCCCCTCCAAACCAATATGTTACTTTGAAGACCTCAGTCCCCCTGAAATCTGGTAGTACAGGAAGAAAGGAATCGGGGAAAGGCTGGTGATGGACAACGGGAGGACCCCATGTCCCAAGCGCCACAGCTGGAGCTTCCTCAC
>NW_015346640.1:0-204 GCF_001447785.1 Gekko japonicus
TGGGGGGAAATTAACATTAGAACAGAAGAAGTGCCCTACTGGGCCGGACCAGTAGTCCATCTAGGCCACCATCCTGTTTCAGACAATGCCCAACCAGGGACCCTGGAAGTCCAATATACATGACATAGAAGTCAGGGGTGGTATTTAAAAATTCACTGCCCCTGGACATGGAGGCTCCCTATAACTACTGCTGGACCTATTATC
>NW_015346641.1:0-204 GCF_001447785.1 Gekko japonicus
ACCTAGACTTTAGAATGTACCCTTTTGGGGCACACTTTCACAGCTCACCAGCTCCTGGCCTAGATGAGTGCATGTGTTTCGAATAGCTGTGGAGCAGCTTGGTTAGAGTTTTCAAAGTGTGGCTTTCCCCCATCACCATGAGTCTGTGCCATGCTCAGTTATGGATTCCCACACAGGAGCTCTTTCTGCACTCTCCTTTTAATC
>NW_015346642.1:0-204 GCF_001447785.1 Gekko japonicus
GCTAGTCTATCCGGCGTCCAATACCACCTGTGGAAAATTGAATATATATTCTCTTTGTATGAGATTGTTCTCATTAGTTTAATTGTATTCCATATTTTAAGACAGTCATTTGTTTGTATATTATGCCCCAAGTCTTGCATCCATACATTCATTGCTTAATTTACTGTTTCATCCGGCATATAATCCTCTAAAAGAAAAGTATAC
>NW_015346643.1:0-204 GCF_001447785.1 Gekko japonicus
CAGGGTCTCCTTGGGGTTTCTTAGCATGCTACAGAATCAGTGGTTCCTTAAAGACAGCAAGGTCTGAGAACAATGGGGCTTAAATGTTTAGTACTTGGTAGATAAGAGGCAAAGGAGCTTTCACTGCACCTTGCCCAGCTTGAGAAGTCAGGTTGGCACAGGTTGATCTAAAAATGCATCCAGATCAATGGAAGCCAAACGGAA
>NW_015346644.1:0-204 GCF_001447785.1 Gekko japonicus
GGCATTATACTGTGCTGGGGTCCCTTTCCTTCCCAAACTTTCCTTCCCCAAGCTGCACCCCCAAATCTATAGGAACTTCCCTACTCCAAATACATGTATGTAGTCTGATATTCCCAAGGGAACCCTACTTCACATTGATAGGATCACAGGATGCCTTTCCCAAAAGAGGCCTTGATCATTTAATAGAGGCATTATGAAGTCACA
>NW_015346645.1:0-204 GCF_001447785.1 Gekko japonicus
GCGTTGCCATTTGCTTGAGCCGCTGCAACCCGAGTCTTCCGTTTTCCAGGCAACCCTGCGGCTGCTGCTGGACCACCTCAGCTTGGTCGCTGCCTTTTACGACTTCAACCGCATGAACGCCCAGAACCTGGCTGTGTGCTTCGGGCCCGTCCTGCTCAGCCAGGGACCCGGGAGGACCGGGGACCACAGCCTCGACTCCCAGCA
>NW_015346646.1:0-204 GCF_001447785.1 Gekko japonicus
GAATTTGTTCATATACCATCATCCTAGAACAGCAAACTTACAGTAAACCAAATTATGCCAAATCTTGGCTAACTTTTGTTTTGGCTTGGATATCAGTGTATGCACAGGAGAACTGGCCACTGGGAAAAGAATTCATTCTCCAAATATTTGCCATTGGCTGTCATTTCCATGAGCAGTTTGTAGGGACATACCAGCAGGTTTCCA
>NW_015346647.1:0-204 GCF_001447785.1 Gekko japonicus
TCTGTACTTTTGAACGAATGTTTTACTGTGTAGCTAGTCTTTTGAATTTAGATATGCTATTTCAATTCTCACTGCTGATGTTCTTTTGAAATATTTGTCAGGAGGGGCACCCTCAGGAACCCCTCCTGCCTAATGAAACCTCGGCGAGCCAAAGAGAGGAAGTGGGGTCAGATGGCAGAGAGGAAGGGCTGGGCCTGAAGAAGA
>NW_015346648.1:0-204 GCF_001447785.1 Gekko japonicus
CCCTGCTTAACTTCTGAGATGGGACAAGATCAAGCTTGCTTGGGCTATCCAAGTCAGGGCTTGCTGTTAGCATTTTGGTAATTACTACAGTGGGCAGAACTATGGAAATGCTAAAGGGCCAACTTTCCAAAAAGCTGTTTTACATCTTACCTCGGAAAAAAAAGTAATTTTTCCAATAAACCTGATTGGACAAAGAATCATGGG
>NW_015346649.1:0-204 GCF_001447785.1 Gekko japonicus
GGTGAAAAAAATTGAATATACACCTTGTTCCCTCTCTTGCGGGGGAACAGATTCTATGGCCAGAATGCTTGAGAGATGATGCACAGCATCCAAGGTTCTCTTCGGTTTGAGTGGGTCCTTTAGCTTTGGTGAGAGGACGAATCGGTCAGGAGGTCTGCTGGAGAATTCTATGGAATATCCTTTGTCGGTGATCTCCCATGACCA
>NW_015346650.1:0-204 GCF_001447785.1 Gekko japonicus
CAGCAAAACCAAACCTTACAGCCCCCCAAACAGCCATCCCAGAACAAACATTCCAGTCTCCGTGTGAGACCTGTATCGCTGTATACTCTGCTCCAGAGAGGGAGAGAAAGAGATTCCCTGCATGCAGAAAAGAAAAACCCTACCATTTCAGGGAAAAGGTATCTGTTAAGCACGCTGCTTAAAATGCTATTGTTCTTCATGCAG
>NW_015346651.1:0-204 GCF_001447785.1 Gekko japonicus
GCACAGAGGGCTCCATCATCAGGTATTCTGCCTGGCCTGCGTGGTGTGATCCCCTGGGAGGGCCCTGCAGGGTTCCTCCTCTGGCTCTCCTCTCCGGTCCCTTTCCTCCCAGGGCCCCCTGGCAAGCCCAGCTTACACCGAAAGGGTGTTTGCATATTCGGAGCCCCCTGTTCCTCTGCTTTGGGTCCTCTGGAGGGGGGGGGT
>NW_015346652.1:0-204 GCF_001447785.1 Gekko japonicus
ATATATTTCTCTATGTACTATTAGAGATTTTAGATGGTCTCATGTTCAAGAGATTCAGTTATTAAACAGGTTATTTGTTATGCTATCAGACATATTCACATCAAAACTCTTTCTTGCATTTGCAAAGTCAGAGAATTTCAGACAGACGTTGACCTGAGCATCTCCTACCCACACACAGGCCTGTAGCCAGGATTTTGGGGCTTG
>NW_015346653.1:0-204 GCF_001447785.1 Gekko japonicus
CAGGTTGTCTGACTCAGTAGAAGGCTAACTTCACGTGTTCATTGACTATGTAGTAAGTGGTTTATATCCAAACCGACAATGCATTTGCCACTCTGGAGAGCTGTGTCTGTGTGTTTTTAGATATGGTAAAGGAATATTTGCTTGATCCCAAAACACAAAAATTAACTGGGCCACACCGCTTTTACCTACATGGGGGCAAAACAG
>NW_015346654.1:0-204 GCF_001447785.1 Gekko japonicus
GGGTCCCCCTCTCCCATATCTCCATCTCAAGTTCTATGCTGGCTGCCCTCCTTTGCACCAGTGCAGCAAACCTACAGCCGGTTCGCATGTTGCTGTGCATCATTGGAATATTGAATGCTTGGTGATCAGCAATGAATGAGAAACTTAACTCCATTCCACTCGCAAGTTCTATCCGCAGTGGCAGACCTATTCATTATGGAGGGG
>NW_015346655.1:0-204 GCF_001447785.1 Gekko japonicus
GCAGCTCCTTCTCTTCTTGGACAGCTCCCATAATAGGAAAGCATCCTTTCTGCAATTCTAGGATAGCACAATTATGTCTTGCCAGGGCTCAGGGATGGTTCTGGGTAATTGTGGTGTTTCTAGGATTCCTCCACAATGGTTAGCTGTGGTGCCGGCTTTGCCTGGGATTCCAGCTGCATCTTTACTCTTCCGTGTGGGGAAGGG
>NW_015346656.1:0-204 GCF_001447785.1 Gekko japonicus
CATAGGCTAACAGGTATACAGGTGCCCCAGATACACACATTTGTTGTATGCAGGTAGAGGGATGCCTTTGCACTTTATGGTCCAGACACGTAACACTCTCTACCCCAAGAGTGGCATTTTGTGGATGTCAGCAGGCTGCAAGTGGGATTGAGGGGGGGGGGCAGGAAAGCCCCACTCTGCTCTGGGAAAATTTAGCCTGGATCC
>NW_015346657.1:0-204 GCF_001447785.1 Gekko japonicus
CATTTTATCTATTACATCTTTCTTTGAGGATATTTCCTCTTCTTTTCATCCCATTAAATGTTGAGCTTCAGTGATCGAGGCATGTGATCATGACACAAATGGAAGCAGTGAGTGCTCAAGCACATCTAACAATACCAATATGGAGCAAATAACTAAAAAGAAACAAAGCGGCCATATTGGTTGGACTTGAGCTCCCTTCACCCA
>NW_015346658.1:0-204 GCF_001447785.1 Gekko japonicus
GGCCCTGGGCAGAGAGTTCCCAGGGTCCCCTTCCTACCCACTCACTCACGTATCTCACTTCCTGCCTGTGTATTGTTCCCCTGCCTTGTTCACAAGGCACCCACTGCCCATGTTCACAGCCCTGCCCTCATTTAGGTTAAGGTGGAGATAGGGCCCCCTAGCCAACGATCAACTGGCCAGCAGGGAGAACTTACCAGGAGAAAG
>NW_015346659.1:0-204 GCF_001447785.1 Gekko japonicus
ATTAAAATACTACCAAAAAGGTACAAACTAGAAGGAAAAAAGGAAAGTAGCAAACACTAGTAACGGAATTAAGGTAGTCCAACAGCACCATCCTAAACCAGGTTACACCCCACTAAGCCCATTGATTTCAGTGCTTAGAAGAGTACGAATTTTTAGAATTGCACTGTAAATGAAGTGAAAACTCCCTATAAACAAAATAATACC
>NW_015346660.1:0-204 GCF_001447785.1 Gekko japonicus
TTTCATTCCCACTCAGTTTCAGATAGGACTTGATAGCCATTTTTCTTGGGAACACATCACGTGCCTGAGGAAACAACTCTGAAAAACTGAAGAACACCTCTGAAACCCATGTCTTCTTCATTGCCATTCAAAGAAAAATGGCTAAAAATGTCCCAAGTGGTTGAAAAATAAGTGTGGGGGGGAGGATCTTTCCAATTATTGCTG
>NW_015346661.1:0-204 GCF_001447785.1 Gekko japonicus
TGATGCCTGCCCTCCCCACCATGACAGAGAGCAGGGGCAGTGCTGCAGGATACCTGGGTGGTTTGGATCCCTGGGGCAACTTTGCCTGTATGCAGCCTCCATTGCCTGTATGTAGCTTTAGGCAAGGATCATTGGTTCCCCAGGCCAATTCCATGAATATATAAATTCACACCTCGTGACCATTGCAGACTAGCAGCTAGGAAG
>NW_015346662.1:0-204 GCF_001447785.1 Gekko japonicus
GGAATAACAACTGGAGGTGGTATTTCAGTCACATATGAACAGTCATTAAGACACGAAGGAAAGTGTTCTCTGTTCTGTGCTCCCATGTTTTAAATAGGCATTTTTCAAATACAGACACAGAGAGAAGCATGCTAGGGACTCCTTCAGAAAGGACACTGTAGAGCCACACACTAATGGTGTCGGTGTGTAAGCTTCAGCACCAAG
>NW_015346663.1:0-204 GCF_001447785.1 Gekko japonicus
GGGCCTTATTCCTAGTATCTAATAATCAACTTGCTGGTCCCATTCCTATCAGTAGGATGGTAAAATAGGACCAGATGGCACTCATTTTGCCAGGCTGACTAACAACGGGTGGGAGGGCTGGGGACAGGGACTGGGGAGGTGCAACATGCATTATGTTGCCAACATCACTACGTCATGTCAGCTATGCTGCCATAAGGGTTGAGG
>NW_015346664.1:0-204 GCF_001447785.1 Gekko japonicus
TTACGTTTACATGCTTCTGGTTCTGCATATCAGGTCATCATATTGTAGGTGTCATGGTGAGCAGGTCAGTAGGATATTACATTTCCCAGTAACCCTGCTTATTGTTCTAAGAGAGTGGGAATGCTGAGGGTCACAAAGCCATGCTCCTTGACATGGCTTGTGCAAGGAACAAAAGCACATTAACAGAATGGCAAGAGATTATTT
>NW_015346665.1:0-204 GCF_001447785.1 Gekko japonicus
GGCTTCTTCCCGCTGCCCTCAAAAGGGGAATGCTTGGAAATGAAGACAAGCGATCTAGGGAGCCTGAGAAGCAGCAGACAGAATGCCACGCACCTCAGCCAAATGCCTGCAGCCAAGGAAATACTTTAGGCACCCAATAAGTAGGTTTTTCTCCCAATGCTGCGGGCTTGCAATACGTTGGAATTCACGCGTGAAGAACTGAAA
>NW_015346666.1:0-204 GCF_001447785.1 Gekko japonicus
TGGGCTTCAGGGAGGGGAGGGACCTCAGTAGGGTGTTTTTTAAAAAATGCTTGATTGCAGTTATTAAATGTTACAAAACACAATAAAGTCAGCAAAAATCAAACCGTAAAATAACGAACTTCTGCGGACAGTTTAGACCAAACTGGAATTCACCAGTTCTTGAGTAGTACTTTACCACAGTAGTAGAGTATGTCCACCTTTACG
>NW_015346667.1:0-204 GCF_001447785.1 Gekko japonicus
AGAGACACGGTGGCGGCATCCCCTGCCTCACGACTTAAGGGACGACTGACTGGCTATGGGGAGGCTGGCTGCCGAGCAAAGCTCCAGGTCCAGTTCAGGGGGACAACGAGTTCGGACTGCGCAAGCACAGACAACTTCTCTTTTAATTTGGAGAGTTTTAAGAGCCCCCCCCCCCTGTATTTTTAAAAACTTTTTGCATTTTTC
>NW_015346668.1:0-204 GCF_001447785.1 Gekko japonicus
AAGTAGCTGAACTTCAGCTTCCTTTGAACATCTCAGACTCAAATGTCATATTTAAATTGGTATGCACAATGCAAATTGGGATACACAATGTTTTAATGATTTGAGAATCTCAAATCATTAAAACATTTGTATTCAGAGGCACCACTAAGGCACAAAGCAGATATACTTAACTTACAGTGTGATAAAGGTAAAGGTTCCCTTGCT
>NW_015346669.1:0-204 GCF_001447785.1 Gekko japonicus
AAAGTCCAGTTTGTGTGAACCACGGGAACAGCTGCTGCGATCCTCCGCAAGTCCCCCACTTTAACGAAAACATTAAAAAAAATAAAAGGAACGGAAGGTCTTTCAGGAAGGAAACCTGAATCGATTTGTAATGCCAGCGTGAATTAGCAGCAGCAAGTGCCGTAGGCACTTACGGGCTAGCCACTTCTTTCTCAATCCCAGCAG
>NW_015346670.1:0-204 GCF_001447785.1 Gekko japonicus
GCAATGTGCCAAATAGATTTTCTGAAGTCAGAGAAATGCATTTATTTCAGTGATAGGGCTACTCCGGAGGAATTCAGAATGATAGGAGAGGCTGCCAAAAGCCATACCGGCACCTCCTAAGGCTGTGTTTTCACTTAGACTACAATCAGGAAACTTTCTTCGATTCCAGAATAAACAAATTGCTTTGATCTGAAATGTGCTAGA
>NW_015346671.1:0-204 GCF_001447785.1 Gekko japonicus
AAAACTTACAGTCTCAGTTATAGAAAAATACTTCCAGACTTGCAGGATGCAGAGTATCTTCCCCAATATGGTCTATATTCAGGGTCTGTGATGCACACAATGCCTGCAACATTAGAGGGCAGGCCTTTGTAGAACATAGGCTGCAATCCTGAGAACTTTCCTGGGAGTAAACCCCCCAGAATAAAATGGAGCTTACTTCTGAGT
>NW_015346672.1:0-204 GCF_001447785.1 Gekko japonicus
TTTGGATGAGAATGGAATATTTATGAATCGAGCATATATGGATAGATTATCCGATCGCTGTATGAACTATGTTGATATGAATAGAGATTGTATGAGAGGATGTTTATTAATTGTAGAACACAAAGTATACATTGATCCATAGTAGTTCGTTCATGGTTTTTCTCCTTGCATTAAACCTCCAGATGAGGCCTGGAGAGCTCCCAG
>NW_015346673.1:0-204 GCF_001447785.1 Gekko japonicus
TTATTAATAATAATAATGATGATGATGATCTAACACACCTCTAAACTGTAACAAGTCTACTGCAAATAGTTGATGTGATAGCATACAACTTTATAAGGGACTTAGGAAAAGATGCAAACATGCTTTCTGCACTGTGTGCAGCAAGGGTCTTAAACCTCATGGACTAGTAACTTCAGTGAGCTTTATTTGCAAAGATGCTTTGAA
>NW_015346674.1:0-204 GCF_001447785.1 Gekko japonicus
GTTTAAGCATCCCCCTCCCAAATACAAAAACCCAGCCTTGGTGGAGCGACTGACTGGTACCTCCACAGGGGCCTGCATCATTCCCTTTCCCCACAAAGCATGAGGAGAGGCACTTTGCATGGGGACATATTAACCCTCCCCCATCTGTCCTCGTCCCGATCTCACCCCCTGCCGGTGCTGTTACTTCAAAAGGCTACAACAGTT
>NW_015346675.1:0-204 GCF_001447785.1 Gekko japonicus
CTCTTAACCTCTACACCAAACTGGCTCCATGGTAAGCTTCCATGGGGATTCAAATCAGGGTCCTCCAGATCCCAGTCTGACAATTTAACCACTACACCATGAGTACATTTTCATTCATGGAAGTTATTTCCATCAGCAATGTGGGAATTCTCTTCCTCTTCTGCCTCAGCCCTAAATGCTCCTGAAATGTTACTCCTGGGGGAC
>NW_015346676.1:0-204 GCF_001447785.1 Gekko japonicus
ACTAGAGCACATGATAGTCGTGATTGTTCATTTCATTCCCCAGGAAAGCTCTCAACCTGATTTTACTTGACAGAGTCGAGGAGCCAGGTCCGTAGCTCGGGCACTGATGCCCTGCTAGCCCGCGTCTAAAGATGCTAAAAAAACCCCCTCCCCCTGGCAGTTCTCTTTGCACCCCGTCTGCCATGCGAGCTTCTCCCACCCTCA
>NW_015346677.1:0-204 GCF_001447785.1 Gekko japonicus
TGCTTGGGCAGTTTATGAAAATAATACAGGCCCCTAGAGGAAGAGAGATCTATCAGTGACTTAGTTGCAATAGTTAAATGGAACCTGCATATTCAGAGACAGTGCACCTGCGAATTCCAGGCGCCGAGGACGAATGAGGGGAGAATGGCTTCCCAAGAGCGTTTGACCAGCTGCTCGTTAGAACTTGTAATGGGGAGGGGGGCG
>NW_015346678.1:0-204 GCF_001447785.1 Gekko japonicus
TTGCCTTGAAAACATGACAGGGTTGCCATGCATGAATCGGCTGCAACCTGATGGCACTTCCCGCCACCAATAATGTAGCAGGGAAAGGGAAATAAACTCCGGCTGCTGTGAGGTTGAGGAGCTGGTGGCGGTTCTCATGGGAATCGAGAGTCGTAAGCCAGGCCAGCCCTCCTACCAGGGGAGGTGTAAAGGTAAAGGTAAAGG
>NW_015346679.1:0-204 GCF_001447785.1 Gekko japonicus
AAAGCCCCACTGTAGCTACAGGCCTGGATAGAAGCCTGCAGCCTTCCCATCACCTGCTTCTTTCAAGGGGGCTTGAAAAGGGAAATGTGTCTTAAAGCATCTTAGATGCTGGTTGTTACCTCTACTGTAAATTTCAGAATGTTGACACTGGAATTCTGGCTCAAAGCTCAGATTAAGTACAGGGAATGCCTCTCAATCAGAACA
>NW_015346680.1:0-204 GCF_001447785.1 Gekko japonicus
CTTCTGGAATCAGTTGGTCAAGTAAGAGCTGAACCACCATAAAAAGGTGCCCCATACTCCCATCCAGCCTCTCTGGAAGGATACCATGGTAAATGGCACTGAAAGCCACCAAGAAGTCCAGGAGAATCAACAGGGATGCATTTCCCATCACTCTCCTGGTGAAGGACAGCAGTCAGGGCAACTAAGGCTGTTTCCATTCCAAAA
>NW_015346681.1:0-204 GCF_001447785.1 Gekko japonicus
ATAAACAAGGCTCGGTCTCATCACGGATGATGTCCAAACATTTGATGTGTACCCAGAATGGTGAAGATGGTTTTCCTACCCGAACCAATGATCTTTTTCTTTTGTGTGGATCAGAGCTGATTTATACGTTTGGTTAAATGACATAGCACAGAGCTCCTGGCTCTTGTTTGAACACACGGCGCCTCTGAAATGTCCCTTCCTATA
>NW_015346682.1:0-204 GCF_001447785.1 Gekko japonicus
ACCTCATGATCCTGGGGTGGCCATGAGCTGGTTGCCACTTGAGGGCACCCACTTAATCTGTTGACAATGGTTTGCCACTTACTAGGATTGCGTGTAGACCCAACTGTTGCTTTCATCTGACCGATGTGTTTCACAGGAGAGAAATGGCTGGGGCCAGTGCCCGCATCTGCCAAGCTCTAACTACGAGAAATCAGAGGAACAGCA
>NW_015346683.1:0-205 GCF_001447785.1 Gekko japonicus
GGGGCTGAGAGAACTCTTTCGAGGACCGCCCTTGAGAGGTTTCCAGCTCTGGGTTGGGAAATCTGTCGATTTTGCAGGGGTGGAGCCTGGGGAGGGGAGGGACCTCAGCAGGGTATAATGCCGTAGAGTCCACTCTCCAAAACAGCCATTTTTTCCAATGTACAATGTACAATGACAAAAAGATTATTATTATTATTATTATTAT
>NW_015346684.1:0-204 GCF_001447785.1 Gekko japonicus
CCAAAACAGAATTATTATAGAGAGAGATGCTTTTCTTTGCAGCTATTCAGGTGGTATTGCCTGTGTAGGTTTGCTACTTTCCCCTCTCCTTCCAGAGCTCCTGTGCTTCTAAGACATGTATCTAATAAACAGAAGTTCAACAGGTACAGTTGCCCACTATTGCATTGCTATGGTTGCCAACCTCCCAGTCCCACCTGGAGATCT
>NW_015346685.1:0-204 GCF_001447785.1 Gekko japonicus
TATAAATCCAATCTCTTCTTCGTCTCTTCCATAATGTCTGGGCCGACCATGACTGCCACACCTGTTTATGCCACACTGTGGACCTGCCTTAGGCTTGCCAGTCCTCCTCTCCCAGCTTCCATTGCCTGCCCCTGGGCAATGGAATTCCTAGAGCTCCCCTCCATCACTTCTGGGGTTTCCCCTGGACGTGATGCAGTGGTACAT
>NW_015346686.1:0-204 GCF_001447785.1 Gekko japonicus
TGAAACCGTTTTTATATTCAGTCCCTTACAATTAAAATAATACACTGAGTGGCCACGTCTCTTGCAGGGCATATATTCTTCTTTAGCTTCAGTAAGGGGCACAAAGATAATGTGTTTGAACATCTTCTGTATTTTTATTTTGCAATTCATGGATGCTTTATTAATCAACGCAAGATGCATTCATTGAGCTGGATTAATCCTGCA
>NW_015346687.1:0-204 GCF_001447785.1 Gekko japonicus
AGGAAAACAGCATTGCAAGAATAACATAAAGTTCTGAGCAGAAATGAGCCTGGTTGTCAAACCTATTAATATTTTCCTTCCTGGTGCACAAGAATTTGAGCCCACTGAGAACATTTGTGGACGTACACTGATGCTGAATCATACTCCTCATTCATAACCTTTCCGTTTGTAGATCCCATAAAGTGCAAACTCCTTAACACATGA
>NW_015346688.1:0-204 GCF_001447785.1 Gekko japonicus
CTCTTATGTTCTCTTATGTTCTTAATGCTTCTTTTCCCCCCAGTGTGGTCAGTAGACACACTTCGCTGGCAATCATTAAATAGCAAGGCACCAAGTGACAGGGAAGCAAACTATGCTCACGCTTATGTACCTAAGGCACGCATCAACCCAAGGACAGCAGGCGAGCAGGACTTCGGGAAGACAGCTTGTCTCCTCAAGGTAGCA
>NW_015346689.1:0-204 GCF_001447785.1 Gekko japonicus
TAGGCCCTTTTCCCAGTTGATGAGGCAAACATATCTTTGTATGCAGGTAGGCTACCCAAGTACAAACAGTAAAAAGACAGTAGACACCTTCATACATTGACACTTCTCAAGGGTATCTTCCCATTACTAATAAATTCCACATTAACTGCTAGGTGCTGTGCTAAGTGACTGAACAGATTTAAAATTGTTCATATTCAAGCCCAT
>NW_015346690.1:0-204 GCF_001447785.1 Gekko japonicus
CCCCTCCCCCCCATTGGACTTCTACTGGCCGTCCACCGCTTTAGCCCTCAAGGCGTCCCCCAACCCACCCCCCAAGAATCCTGCGGAATGTAGCAGTCTGGAGAGAGTGCCCGGAGACCCCCTGCTCCCAGAGCCACCGTTCTCAGGGCTTCCCGGGCAGAGGAAAGGGCCACGTGGCCGGTTTAAGAGCCGAACTACACGTCA
>NW_015346691.1:0-204 GCF_001447785.1 Gekko japonicus
ATTTGCTGGACCACAAATTATTAGGAATTGTATTCAGTGCATAGTCAAATGGTAACAATTGCTTCCCTTGGTTTAGGGATAGCTTGTTTTGGCCTTCCATTTTCACTTCCCATTTCTCACTGTGGGTGAGAGTATTGTTACAACCAGTATCTGGTCTTCCTTGCTGTTATGTGGGTGTGGCTTTTTCCTTTGCTAATGTTCTTT
>NW_015346692.1:0-204 GCF_001447785.1 Gekko japonicus
ACCTTGGAGTTAGTCAGAACAATGGGTCCATCAAGGTCAGTATTTTCTAGTAACTGGCAGGGGACCATGTGTGGCAGGGGTTGAATTACAAACTGTTTCCAGGCCCAGTGACATGATATTTGAGCCCTGGTCCCTCCTTATGCCACTATACACAGTGCCAATGTCTGACACATTCATAATAATTAATAATTATCATATGGCATT
>NW_015346693.1:0-204 GCF_001447785.1 Gekko japonicus
TATTATAAGGATTGCCTATACATTTTAAATTAGTCTCCCATTAAGTGCATTTAATATGGATTAAAATTTTATGGGTGTGCAAAAACAGATTCAAATATAGCCAATCTTAGTCAGTTACACATACATATAGGTTCCCTAAGCCAATCTTATGGGTTAAAGTTTTATGGGTGTGCAAAAACAGACTTAAGTATTCCCTAACCAATC
>NW_015346694.1:0-204 GCF_001447785.1 Gekko japonicus
TTCAGGATTCCACCAAGAATTCTATACCACACAATTTAACAGGCAGGATTCCAGCCTTCTATACCAGTTTACTGTAATAGACTTAGAAGGGTCCTCTACTTAGGCTGGCGCTGTTCAACTCCTGTCACTCTCAGACTAAAACAAAATCATAGGGCATAATCTGTGAAGTGTTCAAAGAGACTAAGTACTCTGCAGAGAGGTGAA
>NW_015346695.1:0-204 GCF_001447785.1 Gekko japonicus
CTGGGGCTTACTCCTAGCAAACTGTTCTTAGGACTACACCCTAAATCTCCCTCCAAAATACTAAAATATGTCCATAGGTACTGTGAAAAAATAACCAGAAGGTTAGATAATAGAAGCAACCATGTTTGTTGTTGTTGTTGCATAAGGCTATTTAAAAGTCCTATCCATTGTATTAAAGTCAATACAGCTGTTGCCTTAAATTCT
>NW_015346696.1:0-204 GCF_001447785.1 Gekko japonicus
GTAGTCGCCATAGCAAAGGGTCCTGGGCCCAAGAAAGAACAAGTTTCTTCATGGAGGAAACAAACAGCAGCAAAAGCAGCGGGGCCGTGCCACACCCATCCGCTCAGCTCAGAACAAAGCCTCTGTTGACTTTCTGTCTCACGCATCCCATCGATCAGGAGCGTCTTTCCTTCAACTTGCCCCAGGGCTTCTCTACCAGTTTGG
>NW_015346697.1:0-204 GCF_001447785.1 Gekko japonicus
AATCATGCAGAGTAAAATTAAAATTGCAGGAGAACAACCATTAACAATTTTACTAGCCAGGAAAGGCAGGGATACAAAGTGCAGAACTCCAAGGATCTCATCTGTGTAAGTCAAGGAGAACAAGCCTAGACTATCCACAGAAAACCGAGAAAATGGTTCTTATTATTCCTCTACTGCATGATTTATATTTAAACTCATGTCTGG
>NW_015346698.1:0-204 GCF_001447785.1 Gekko japonicus
AGGGAGCCTAGGATTTCAGACTGTATGATAATGTGCCTTGACACACAGTACGTAGGACAGCAACTCCATCGGTTGTCTTGTTTTGCCAGAACACAGACCAGTAAGCAGAAGAGGAACACGGGCACACTTACTTTAGCACCGTGGAAAGGTAGCATTCTGTAACCTCACCATCCCGCAGTACATAAAATGCATGCCAGGCAAAAA
>NW_015346699.1:0-204 GCF_001447785.1 Gekko japonicus
GGACAGGGATCCAAGGAGCAAGTAGTAGGTTGAACCTCAGCCAGGACCCTATCAACATCTGCTTGGGAGAACTGAAGGAGTCCAAATAAGGACCCAACATGGTAGATGGAGCCTCCAGTCTCTACTGATTCCAAGCCTGGCAGCGAGGTCCTGGTGGAGAGAAGAGACTTTATCTGCGAAAAATATCACAAAAGAGTCACAGCT
>NW_015346700.1:0-204 GCF_001447785.1 Gekko japonicus
AGTAAGGCAGAGTCTGGGCTTTTCAGACATGGCTGAAGTTCATTTTAGCCCATGAAAGCACTATGCCATAAATGTGTTAGTCTATAGCAGACATGTCAAATTGAAGTTCTGGGGGCTGGAACCGACCCATCCAGGGCTCTTAACTGGCCCATGAGCAAGTGGGGGTAAACCATTCCAAATTTGAAGCAGAAGTGCCTATATTAG
>NW_015346701.1:0-204 GCF_001447785.1 Gekko japonicus
AACAACAACAACAAAAGACTGCCTGCAGAATAGCTTCAAGCACTGGAAAGCACCGTGCAACACCACGGATTCGTCTCACTTCTTCTGCCTTTTGCGACACCAAAAGGGTGCACAGAGGGGCAGGAAAGTTTTGAGGGGAAGGCCACCCAGGTATAAGACTCAGACGACACTGTGAGAGGGAAACCAAGATGATGAGGGGGTTGG
>NW_015346702.1:0-204 GCF_001447785.1 Gekko japonicus
CGCTCCGGCAGGAAATGACCCCTGCTCCTCATCTAAGGAAAAACTTTCCGTCCGAACTGGAGGATGCCCACTGCAGAGCTGAGGACAAAAAGTGTTCAGCATGTTGGTCTTCCTTTTTATATCATTCGATGCAATTGTTTTATTCAAGAACCAGGGCAATTCAGTTTTGGACAAGGATCTGGGAGAGGAGACCAAGCTTTGAAC
>NW_015346703.1:0-204 GCF_001447785.1 Gekko japonicus
ATCCCACCTTTCTCCCCAGCTCACAGTGTCCTCCATTTTTATCCTCATCACAAGCCTGAGAGGCAGATGTGACTGCGAGGATGACTAGGCCAAAGTTACCCAGCTGGCTTCCATGGTAAAAGTCGGGGTTCAAACCTGGGTCTCCCAAACCATAGTCCGAAGCACTAACCACGACACCGCCCTGACCTGGGTAGCCCAGGCTAG
>NW_015346704.1:0-204 GCF_001447785.1 Gekko japonicus
AGAGTTTTGCCCAAAAACCAGAGCACCGCGCTCGATGTTGCTGGTGCGATGACATCGCTTGTGGGTGAGGTCACTACATTGGGGATGCTCCACCCACTCCCAGAACACCTCCTAGACCCACAACCACCTGCAAGACAAGGGGACCTGGTAACCCTACACCTGGAGACCTCCCACTTTACAACTGATTTCCAGACGACCAAGATC
>NW_015346705.1:0-204 GCF_001447785.1 Gekko japonicus
AATAACCCAAAAAGATAGACCCCCCCATAGCTTTTTCCTCTCTAGCTTTACCAAAGTACCTCCTACTATACTTCGTTGTCCATTCAAACAGTTTATAAACATTTCCAGAAGGTCTAGAACTAAGAAAAACCTCTCCTCCAGCTGTAACATCCTTCCTTTCTGATTAAGCTTTAGCAACACCCCACAAACTCCCTTCCCTCCCCC
>NW_015346706.1:0-204 GCF_001447785.1 Gekko japonicus
GGATCACCTCTTTCTCCCATTTAGATTGTCCTGATCATGAAATCATTATCTTTGTTCAATAGACTATACAATTTCCTTGCAATACCCTTCTTATTTGTCATCTTTAGAACTCAGTTATCTCGATGTTTGCAAAATGTGACGTCTTGTGACATCATGGCTCAGTTTCCCTGCTCCCACGGCATAGCAGCAGAGGCCAACATCTCC
>NW_015346707.1:0-204 GCF_001447785.1 Gekko japonicus
GAGCAGGATGGGACCCACCTCCAACCACCTAATAAAGGAAAGGAAATGCATATAAAAAGGAAGGTCCTCCATCTCCTCTTACCTCCTGGAGATTTGTAGCTTCCTCATTCACCATCTGACCGACACTGTCCTCAGGGAGCATTTTAGAACCCATATTGATTTTGTGTGGGCTGGGGATGTTTTCAGAAGCAGCTCTCAGTTCTT
>NW_015346708.1:0-204 GCF_001447785.1 Gekko japonicus
GCAAAAAAATGTAGAGTGTTAATGCCTCCCACGAAAAAACTTAATGAAAACAATATCTGGGGAGGGGAGTATAAGGCTGTCATTGCCTTGCAGCGGGATGCCAGGAGCCGTCTGGTACACTTACCGAAATATTTTTTTTTGGGAGCAGAAAGAGCCATTACGAGATATAGTGGTCAACCCCCCGCATGTTTTCAATGTGGGGGG
>NW_015346709.1:0-204 GCF_001447785.1 Gekko japonicus
TGTGAAAACTGACTGAAGGCAGAGATATGACATTGCTCTACCTGCTATTAAACTGGCTGTTTGCTGTCTGGATGATGAAAGCAGGGCAAGCGAGGTACCTGCAGAAAAAATAGGGCAGCTCCCCTAGGTAAACAGAAACATATGACTTTTGAGCAAAAGAAAAACAAGGCTTTATGAAGACTGAATATCCTCCAGGAAGCATGA
>NW_015346710.1:0-204 GCF_001447785.1 Gekko japonicus
GGATCAGCTGGGGTGGCGGGAGCTGAGAGTTCCACGCTGCCCCAGCCGATTGTGTGCTGGCTCCTCTTTGTAGTTCAGTTAAAACCAAACTGCAAATAGGAGCCAGCCCCAGCTGAGGGTTCTACCTGCAGGCTCTGCTGGGCAGCCTGGCTTAAACTGGACTGCACAACAGCTACCCCCATCCTCCATTGTTTCCAGTGAAGG
>NW_015346711.1:0-204 GCF_001447785.1 Gekko japonicus
TTTTTTGGGGAGTACAAATGTAATGCCAGAACATTAAGAGAGAAGCTCATTGGCTAAACAAGACAATGAATGCCAAATGTAGGACCGCTGCAAGGGAGCCTGATTTGCAAAGAGCACAGGGCTGGCCTGAGAGCTTTTGAGGCGTACATGTCAAAGAGCACCACCCACCAACTACCTGTGACCATGGAGAGCTGTCATGGTTAG
>NW_015346712.1:0-204 GCF_001447785.1 Gekko japonicus
GGGGGTGGGGAATCAAGATATAAAATAAGTAGATAACCAATCACATTTTATTCCACCCTTTCTCTGAGGGACCTCAATTTTTTTCCTCACAACAACTCTCTGAGGTAAGTCAGACTGAAAGTGTGTGGGTGGCCCGAGGTCACTTAGCAAGTTGAAACAAGCAAGTTGGTCCCTGTTGAGCAGGGATTTCTATTTAATTCATTT
>NW_015346713.1:0-204 GCF_001447785.1 Gekko japonicus
TTTCCGGGCCTTCACATCTCTACTCCTTCTACAGATCCCAGGCTCTTCCTGAGGGCCTGTTCTCTTTCTCTGGTCGAGTGGGGTGGGCCGACACACACGGAGTAGGACTTGGGAGAGCCCTGAAAAGAAAAGTGCTGGTATCCAGTCTCAGACAGTCCCGTGGCCCCAAAAAAGCAGCCCTGTGCACAGCTATTAAATATTAAT
>NW_015346714.1:0-204 GCF_001447785.1 Gekko japonicus
GTCCATAAAAGGTGGCTGTTTGGTAGCCCTTTTTTAAAAATAAAACCAACCACAGTAACCTCTTATAAATTGGGGTGCTGGTGAGTCGTCAGCAGGCAGGGGGAATAAGCACGACCTTCCCCCCTGTAGTGTAACATCATGTGGCGCTGCTGAACTCTCAGGCTCAGAGAATTAACTTCCCAAATCTCATCAAATTGAGCTGTA
>NW_015346715.1:0-204 GCF_001447785.1 Gekko japonicus
GTACACTTTGGCAAAGGAAATGAAAGTCCTTTCCCAGATGCAAGCAACCATTCTAAGCAGGATGGCCTTGCCAATCAGTGAATTATTTAGATCCGACAACTGGACACGTTCGACTACCGCAAATGTTTGGTGTTTGTAAGAAAGACCTGGGCATTCTGGCGGAGAAAAAACTTCCTTCTGTTGTGATGAACAGAATATAAGATG
>NW_015346716.1:0-204 GCF_001447785.1 Gekko japonicus
GAGACCCTATTCTGCTTCACTGAGGCTTTTTTGGTTTGTGACTTGGTATTGTTTGCTTTTCTAGAAGGAGGCCATGGGCGTGGGGAACAGAGGTCACAGTCCCCATGGACTGTTATCTACAATTTCCCATGGATTGCCAGTGGATTTAACATCATTTACAAATGAAATCATAGGGCATTTCTTAATTTTTCATTCTTGCCATTG
>NW_015346717.1:0-204 GCF_001447785.1 Gekko japonicus
AGCTGTTGCCTGTCACCTCTCAATACACTTACGCGTACGCTCCATTGGCTCAGATGTTTGATTGTGATGAAACGGGCGGTTTGTCTGGGTGGGAAAATATCCCTTACAAAGGACCTACCAACTATTATCTATGCATCCCATCCTTCCTCCAGGGAGCTCAAGCTAACTTCCAATTTATCCTCACATCATGCCCCCCCCTCAACC
>NW_015346718.1:0-204 GCF_001447785.1 Gekko japonicus
TTTAAAGGGAATGGAGGAGCAGCGGATGCTCTGGTGTGCGGTGGGGAGCCCTTTGCTGAAGACGTCACTTCTGGCCTCTGAAGATGGTTGATCAGCGAGGGATGTGGCAGTGTGCTCTCTCAGCACATTGGGGATCCCTGAGAGCCTGACAAGGTCCTGCAGCTTTAGAGCATCTGACTAGGACCTGGAAGACCCCAATTGGAA
>NW_015346719.1:0-204 GCF_001447785.1 Gekko japonicus
CATACAAGGGGCAGGGGGCGTGTAGAAGCGATCTACAGGGTATGACCTGGCATCTTTACAGGAGCGTTTTATATTATGTGTCTGGGTTTTGTCCCAGTTGTCATTCTTATCGAAAAATGTTTCCTTCTATCCCTGCTCGAGCATACGAGAACGTTTGCCTAGAGGTGATTTCTAGGAAAGGGGCTGTGGTGGCTCAGTGGTTAA
>NW_015346720.1:0-204 GCF_001447785.1 Gekko japonicus
TATACAGTTCCTATCTCCAGTACCTGGCACTACATTTATGGCACACGTGGCCCGTCCTGACAAACTGACATTTATGCCAGGTCCGGCCCTCATGACAAATGAGTCTGACACCTCTGCCATAGAGACTACCTTCCAAAGCAGTCGTTTTCTCCAGGGGAACTGATCATGGTCGGCCGGAGAGCAACTGTAATAGCAAGAGATCTC
>NW_015346721.1:0-204 GCF_001447785.1 Gekko japonicus
CCCCCCCTCTTTAGTCTGTAGCATGAAGGGGCTGGGGATGGATGGGTCTCTAGTTTGCCTCGGGTATCTTTTATGCCTGGAGTTTGTCCTGGTTTGTTGGGGGTGCAGGCTGTTATGACAGAAAGTATTGGCACGATATGAATATTTGGTAGGTTTTCTCTCAGGTACTTTCACATTTTGGAACTAGGACTACATTTGGTAATC
>NW_015346722.1:0-204 GCF_001447785.1 Gekko japonicus
AAAAAATAATGTCTGAGAATAATAATTGAGATTGAACAGGCTTGTTACTCAGTTACATGCCGCATTTAACCAATTCCGGGAGTTCCATAATTTTTTTAAAAAATCAGTGTCACCTGTGGAACGCCCTGTGGGATTTTTGCAGTAAACAGATATCCACATATCCCCAATGGAAGCTTGCTAGTAGATTTTGGAATGGCTAAGGAA
>NW_015346723.1:0-204 GCF_001447785.1 Gekko japonicus
ACCCCACCTTTCCCCCTCAACCACCACGGCGGGCGGGCAGGAAGCCTACTCAGGTCCTCGCTCACCTGCCACCACGCCCACCCGCATGGGGGCGTCTAGCCACCTGAACCCTCCTTTCCTCCTTCGACTGCTGCAGAGAACGCCAGCCGGGAGGCCTACTCAGACCCCACCTTGTCCACCGCTGCTGCGCCCGACCATGCAGGA
>NW_015346724.1:0-204 GCF_001447785.1 Gekko japonicus
GAGCCATTCCATTACGAGAAATTTGGTAGTTTAGATCCTAACTAAATTAAAATATTACCACATCACCTCGAATTGTTTCCTAATGCTAATTCATTTTTTTTCAGGACCAATATCCAACCCACTTATGACAAAAAAAAACTACAAAAAACAATTTCTAAACAATAAATCACATTATGATCACATTATTCTTTCCTTCCTATTCCC
>NW_015346725.1:0-204 GCF_001447785.1 Gekko japonicus
TGAAATTAAGGAGGAATAGAATTGGTATGGAAAGTGGTTATGTGTAGGTTCTTGTAGAGATATGACTGGGATGTTAGTAGCCTTGATCTCTGCTGCTATGTTGCAAGTTAAGAGGAAATGAATTGTAATGTGGATAAGAATAATATTATGGCTATTCTGTTATATAAATTAATTTTGGTTATGATATTTTGGTGTGGGTTAATA
>NW_015346726.1:0-204 GCF_001447785.1 Gekko japonicus
TAGAGATGCCGGGGATTGAACCTAGGACTTCCCGCGTGCAAAGCAGAGGCTGTACCAGTGAGCCAGTGCCCCTCCCTTAGGTGTCTGAACAGGATTTCCCACTGAAGAAGACGCATTCAGTGAAGCCCTGTGGGAAGCCACCCCCCCCCCACACAAGGCTCTCGGCCATGCTCACACCTAGAACCATAGAGTTGGAAGGGACCT
>NW_015346727.1:0-204 GCF_001447785.1 Gekko japonicus
TTGTGATTCTGAAGATCAGTTGCCACTTCCTCGTGATAGCCTGTTTGTCATACAGCAATGTTCCATGTTCCCATCGTAGCATCACTACCAGGACAAAGGCATGCCACCCTAAATCTGGCTATTATATCATATTTTCATCGTACGGTCCTCTGAGGAGCTCAGGACATAGCTCTCCTGTTCCCTGCTGTGTCTTCACAACAACCC
>NW_015346728.1:0-204 GCF_001447785.1 Gekko japonicus
AAAAGATGCTCATATCTCATTGGCTCTCGCAGACTCTTCATTCTTCCGATGGATCGGTATGGTTGCAAAAGTGTGCCTGCACAGGGAAGTTTCTACCCAGAATTAAACTTTGTGGGTCTTAACGGTGCCACTGGACTCCCGACTTTGTTCTATGGTTTAAAAAGTTAACGGATTACAACTGATCCCAGAGGGGTGGGCCAGGGG
>NW_015346729.1:0-204 GCF_001447785.1 Gekko japonicus
CTCAAAATGTTACTTGATAAAACTCCAGCGAGGCAAATTGTAAATTGTCTTTGCCTGGTGCAGGGGTCCCCACCCTCTTTGACCTTGCAGGCACTTTTGGAATTCTGACATAGCATTAAAGTTGCCAGGTCCTACCCAGTCCCGGGATCTTCTGGCACACATGCAAAGTGCACGTGCTGTGGAGACATCACCTGGAAGTGATGT
>NW_015346730.1:0-204 GCF_001447785.1 Gekko japonicus
TATCAGCTTTCGTGGGCAGGCACTCTTCTTCAGATACAAGTGGATGAACTGAAGTAAAGGAAGCTTGCATTCTGTTTCTGAGTGCTTCTGGGATTCGCCCTTCCTACAGATTTAAAAACACTGTCCGTCTGCCCAATTTCCTGGATGCTGGCTGGGGTGGATCAGTGACCCGCCTGTAGCGCTGGCGTCCCACTGTTGTGTGGC
>NW_015346731.1:0-204 GCF_001447785.1 Gekko japonicus
TAGATCAGCCTCAGTATTATCATGTGGAAGAAGTTAACGTTTTTGGAGGAAAAGCCTGGAAAATTATCATCCTGATAACATAGTTAAGGAACAGAAATAAACATCAACATCTAGTTAAACGTCAAAGTAAGACAGGGCTTCAGTCACCACTGCACAAATCAAGGAGCACACTTACTTGCTGGCAATGCTCCTTCTAAGCTGTGG
>NW_015346732.1:0-204 GCF_001447785.1 Gekko japonicus
ATTTAATTAGAAATATTTTTATATTCTGCGTCTTAATCCTTTTTTGTTATTTCCTAAATTACCCGTATCGTGAGGGCGATTCTATCATGATAAGAGATGAAGGTGAAAATGCTGCCACTATAGACTGGGTATCTTGATCCATGGTATCATAGTCTAATCACCTCGTGCTTGATGTCTTGGGGCTATATTGATGAGCTGTGAGAG
>NW_015346733.1:0-204 GCF_001447785.1 Gekko japonicus
TATCAGTGTTTATGTATTCATTAGTATAATAACATAGAGGAGGGGAAAATACGCAAATAAAAAGTTGAAAACTTCAGCAAACCAGTTCTGGAAATAATGGGGACAAATTATCTTAGGTAAACCAGAATGTATTTATTTATTTACATCTATATCCCGCCCTTCCCACAAGTGAGGTAGGTTACAACAATAAATTACAATCAGTAA
>NW_015346734.1:0-204 GCF_001447785.1 Gekko japonicus
CTGCTCTCCTCCTTGCTCTTGCCTTCCCCAGTTCACCTTCTTGCTTCCCTTTGGCGTGGCAAGAGCTCTTGCTTGCAGCTGGCTTGCCCCCAGAAGAAGGGGCCATGTCTTGCAGCCGGGAGCCATTCTTTCTTTTTTTTAACAAGCAACATGAGTCTAGCACTAGAGTTATGTCATTTCTAAAGAAAGAGAGAGAAGGCAGCA
>NW_015346735.1:0-204 GCF_001447785.1 Gekko japonicus
CCAACCATGAAGGTAAATGCAGGGCTGGTAGGCTGGCCAAGCCACTCAGGTGGCTGCTAGTCAGGGCACTGCAGTGAGGAAGGCGCTCAGGCCCCTCCTGGCGATCAGCAGTGTGGCGGAGGCATATATAAAAAAACAACCTTTTATTTCACGTTATTTCCTTGATGTTCTTTTAAAATATTTCCCCTTTTCTTCCTTGAAAGT
>NW_015346736.1:0-204 GCF_001447785.1 Gekko japonicus
CTGAGGCCAGGGCAGAGGGCAGCAGACCAAGAGAGGCAGGGAGAGGAAACAGTCCAAGCACCAGGTGGTATGCCACAGTGAAGGACAAGCCAGCAGTTGGTGCCTCTGCCCTAAAACATTTTGCCTTCCTGTGTTTGATTTCAGTATTCAAGGCACTATCTTCCTATGCACTCTTTTAAAGTGTAAATCCAAATGTACTTGGGT
>NW_015346737.1:0-204 GCF_001447785.1 Gekko japonicus
CAGAAATCCATGCATTAGCTAATCCATATCTTACGTGATCATAAGTATTGAGTGCATTGCTGGGACTCGCATGTTTCTGATATGAACCACTGGTGGGTTCCCACAATACCCAAGTGGTATTATTATTTATTTTGATTCGTATCCCACTCTCCCCCACTACTGTGGAGCTCAGAGCGGGTTCCAACCAATGCTCCCTCTAAGCTG
>NW_015346738.1:0-204 GCF_001447785.1 Gekko japonicus
ACGACAGTCTAATTGAAATAAAGGATCATAACGGTCACATGTAATTAAACAGAAGTGTTCTAAATCATCACAATAATTCCACAATTATAGGAACAGAGCCCAATAGCCCGAGGAAAAAACCAAATCACAGAGGAAAACAATGTAAACGGCTTGGTGCTCTATTTCATTTTGTGGTAAATATACTGGTAGTCTCTTGTGGAATTA
>NW_015346739.1:0-204 GCF_001447785.1 Gekko japonicus
GGAATGGAATGGAAAGCATATTGAACACAGAATTAAAGACAAGTGGAATACAGCATCAGTAATGATGGAACTGGGGGGGAATCAACTCACCCGTGTTTAGAGTGTTCTGTAGGGTTTCCAGCCTCGCGGTAGCGTCTGGAGATCTCCTTCTATTACAACTGATGTCCAGGCAGTGGAAATCAGTTCCCCTGGAGAAAAATGGCC
>NW_015346740.1:0-204 GCF_001447785.1 Gekko japonicus
ACTCTCGCAGCCATACATGACTACCGGTCACATTTACAGGTCACAAAATATTTGAACATAACGATGATTTGTCAGACCTTGAAGCCCCATTAGTGTTTTCGTTGTGTTTCCAGTTTGTGACATTGGCTGAATGAACAGTTAACACAAGCAAGTAAGTAATATTTCCTTTCCTCCGCCTTGAACCTACTGCCCGTCAGCTTCATT
>NW_015346741.1:0-204 GCF_001447785.1 Gekko japonicus
TTTCGATGCATTCAACTGGATTCTGCCAGCTCACACAGTTGGAAAGTGCACTGTTGATTATTTTGGGCGTGTGATTTGCCTACGACAAATCAGGATGCTTTGGAGTTGACAAAGGAAACTTTTTCTCCCTCTCCCCAAACACTAGGGACATCCAGTGAAGTGGATGGGCAATATTTTCAGGACGGACGAAAGGAAGTACTTCTT
>NW_015346742.1:0-204 GCF_001447785.1 Gekko japonicus
TTCAATACAGCAGACCTATCAATAGGAAACCTTTGCAACTGGATGTGCTAAGACAAATGACAACTGAAGAGTGCCAAATGAATCAAATACAATGGCGTAACACCTAAAATGTAGAGGGGAGGAAAATATTTGATTAGCATCTCACAGTCTATTAAATTACTTTTGAGCAAAACACAGCAGATGCCTGGGGGGGGGGGGGGAAAA
>NW_015346743.1:0-204 GCF_001447785.1 Gekko japonicus
CTTCAGACCATACCTTATGAGCAGTTTCCAGTAGCTTACTTCTGGATGACTCATCCTGTATCTTCCCTTCATGGTCTTGTCTTCCAGGAAGTATTCCATAAAATGAAATTTGTTGTGACAGTTTTGTTTCTTGACTGTAAGCTAGGGTTTTAAACTGCAGTTTAATCCAGTAATAGTTTAGAATTCTGTTTTATAAAGAAGAAA
>NW_015346744.1:0-204 GCF_001447785.1 Gekko japonicus
GACTGCCCACCTGGATCAATCCTAAACAGAGTTACACACACTCTTCTAACCCCACTCACTTCAAGGGACTTAGAAGGGTCTGATTTTGCTTGGGACCACACTGTTGGTGACCTAGTCAAGGCAGGAGGTATCTGAAGATGGTTTCCTTGCTAAAATTTCCATTTCATGATCTAGAATGCATGGATCTACTTCCAACAGAAGTGT
>NW_015346745.1:0-204 GCF_001447785.1 Gekko japonicus
CTCAGCTTAGAGGGAACACTGAATGGGACGTCCTCTGCTCGGTGTGTGCAGGAAAACCAAGCGCTCGTGGGTACCTCGCGGACCAGAATGACTATCCTCGCTGGAAGGGGGCGGGGGGGGGTATGGCTTGGGATTCGTATGGAAGGAGCATCTTTTTTGTAATTTGATCCGGGTGTCATCAGGGCCGGCTCCAGCTTATTTTGC
>NW_015346746.1:0-204 GCF_001447785.1 Gekko japonicus
GGCTCAGAGCAACTTGTCTGATTCTTCCCTGTAAATGCCAGGGCTTGCGACTGCGCATCGATCGCTACGGTCTGTGAGCCACAGAAGATCTTTGTGGTGTGTTGATCATGCGCTTTACCTTTTGGCTTCTGTGAAGCAACGGGATTTTTATACTTCAGCTGTCGTGTCTTCTTAGGAACGTCAGAAGGGCCCTGCTGGATCAGA
>NW_015346747.1:0-204 GCF_001447785.1 Gekko japonicus
TTAATATTCCATGGCCTGTATCCTTTCACTCGGCAAAGTCTGAAGCCTTTCTCCAGCCTTACTCTCACTTAAGTGGTTCTTCTGCTGGATTAAGATCTACTTCCAATGAAGGAAAGCTTCATACTTTGCTGAGAGGAGGGGTTGGATACAGTCCCTGTCATTTTTACGAATGGGCGAACTAGCCAAATACAGGGTTATGTTTGC
>NW_015346748.1:0-204 GCF_001447785.1 Gekko japonicus
GCTCAGTCCCCCCTGGAAAATTTTGGGGAGAGGGGCCCAGCCTCCCCCCCAGTTTATGCCTATGCCCTGGTGGGAGGGTATAAAATTTGGGTCTTCAGTCTAGACACCCAATAGCTAAGCCCCACTGTTCAGTGTGAGCAAAGAGATGAGGTGGCTCAGAGACCAGAGTCAACCTCACCCAAACCCCACCAGGGGAGAAGTGTT
>NW_015346749.1:0-204 GCF_001447785.1 Gekko japonicus
TGCACCAGCAAAAGAATGGGGATATCTGGTGGAGAGAGTGAGAGGAAGAAGTGAGTTAAGAACAGGGAAGTCTTGGGGGCAGAAATTGCAGGGGGACAAAACTTCCGCAGTTCCTTTTCCTGAGCAACAATTGTTCCTCATAACAACATGCAGCTTTACTCGACTTGAGGATTGCCAAACCGATGCTCAGAGGTGTCGCTCATC
>NW_015346750.1:0-204 GCF_001447785.1 Gekko japonicus
ATCCGACAGAATCAAACTGGGGGCAAATAATCCATGTAGAAACTGATGGAATTAACTTTTTGGTGAAGAATATATGAGAATGGCCCCTGAGTTTTTACTCTCTAAATCACCTAGGAATTGGACACTCCAGACAGGTTCTTAGGGCATGTACTTGTGCTTTTCCTGAAACGACAATACAGCCAGATGTCTATATCATAACTGATA
>NW_015346751.1:0-204 GCF_001447785.1 Gekko japonicus
CTGTAGATAAAGCAGTTTGGCTAACATTATCCTCTGTGGAGTCAGGGCAATATGATTCTCTCTTCCCCACTGTTGCCCTCACAACAACCTTGGGAGGTAAGTAAGGCTGACAATGACTGGTCCAAGGTTACGAGCAAATACTCTAACCCAGGGGTGAATCAAGCGGCCCAGGGGCCGGATCAGGGCTTCTATCAGGCCCGCAGT
>NW_015346752.1:0-204 GCF_001447785.1 Gekko japonicus
AGTCAATCCATAGCTCTATTAGACCCACTAAAAGGTAACATTAGCTTCTCTGTGTTAGGAATGAGAATTAAATTGTACATCTCCATGAAGACTGCTGCTGTGTAGAAATGACAGTAGTTTAATGTCTTCTGAACTATGTTTTGGCAATAAAATTATCTGGACTTCCCCCCTCCCTACAGGATTGCTCCTGCCATTTCTGGTCTT
>NW_015346753.1:0-204 GCF_001447785.1 Gekko japonicus
ACAGTCCTGTAAGCGGAGTCTTTCAAGACAGATAACATCTAATAGCTGGTGAGTGTCCTCACCGGACCCCTTACCAATCACGAAAGCAGAGGACTCTGCATACTTGAGGGCTTTTTCTGGAAATATTACGGTCAATTAATCAAACAACCCCCCTGTCATGATCCTAGGCCTATAGTACTGTGGCCTACAGGCTCCAGGGAAGCC
>NW_015346754.1:0-204 GCF_001447785.1 Gekko japonicus
CCCAGACTGCAGTTTCAAATGAGAACATCAGTTTTAGATAGCCTAGTCCTTTTGTAGGGGCTCTGCTCAGCCAATAAAAGTGGGCATTATAAGTTTTTAAATAACCTCAGCTGTTTCTGTTCCTAGCCACTGCTTGAGTGAACTGAACCTCCTTCCCTTATGGAAGCAGCACAACCTTTATTTATATAAAACATTTTTATGCTG
>NW_015346755.1:0-204 GCF_001447785.1 Gekko japonicus
CATCTTGTGAGATACGGAGGGATGGGAATGTTCTGGGAAATCCATGAGCGGGTGGAAAGTGGAGCAGGATGAGCATTCGGGGTTGATGGTAGAAACCATGGCATCCTGAAGATGCTTCAACTATAAAGGTAATCTTGTCAGAGGTTCAATACCGTCTACGAAAAACAGAAGGGGCCCCCATCCCCAACAGGGCACCTGTGGGCA
>NW_015346756.1:0-204 GCF_001447785.1 Gekko japonicus
GCCCTGTGAACACTTAGCTGCCCCTCTGACTTGACCCGACTTTGTCCACATAACCAAACATTATCTTTTCAGCCTCTGGGATTAGAAAGGTGGCCCTTCGCGTAACAAAAGATCTCAGGGAGGCTGAATTCAGTGCCCGGTCTCATATTCTGTGCTTCCCCCAAAACCCCAGCGTACACACGACCAGTGTTCCCTCTAAGCTGA
>NW_015346757.1:0-204 GCF_001447785.1 Gekko japonicus
GGCCGGGCGTCTCCCTCCGCCGGGTCCTTCTTTCTGTCCCCGGGAATGGAAGCGCCGTGTGCAGGGCGGGCGCTGGGAACCGTTCTTCCAAAGCGGGGGGGGGAGACCCAGCGGGGGTGCGACTGTGAGGGATCCGGTGGCACAGGGCATTGGCCAGAACGGCTCGGTCCTGAGTGGAGGGCAGCGGGGCCACGGGGAGGCGGA
>NW_015346758.1:0-204 GCF_001447785.1 Gekko japonicus
CGCTTGGCGGCACCCGCCCCCGCCCTCCGCGGGAGGAAAGGAAGAGCAGCCGGCGAGCTTCCGTGGCCATGGAGACGGGAGGGGGCGGGGACGGCGCGCGTCGCTCGGCACGCGAGGCCGCCCGTCAGTGCGTGCGAGGGAGGGCTGTAGGTGGGAGGGGCCTATGCGATTGATATGAATGTGTATGTTTAGCTATAACAGGCC
>NW_015346759.1:0-204 GCF_001447785.1 Gekko japonicus
TCTTTCCAAGAGATAGGGCAAATGTGCCATTGGGAGAAGGCTGTGTTTCAAGCAGGAAGTTGGAGCCCTCACAGATAGTTCTATTTATATGTAAACAGCCCAGCCTGCTCACTCATGAGTATTATCCTAATATTCACATGAACAACAACATGAACATATTCACATGAACACAACACAGCTATGAAGAACTGCAGAAGGGCATTC
>NW_015346760.1:0-204 GCF_001447785.1 Gekko japonicus
TGAGAAGGAAGGAGGGAATGCCTGACAATAGACTAGTCTAATTCTTGACACAGCCAAACTGGAGTTTGTTTGCAATATATGAATACAATAGTAATCCTAAAAGGGAAAGAAATTTATTTGCCTATTCTGCATTAATCTAAGGTTACAGTTGTTCCTTGTCCACAGGAAGAAAAAGAAGAAGTTACCCTTTAATTTTATTCCTAA
>NW_015346761.1:0-204 GCF_001447785.1 Gekko japonicus
CCTTACTGCTGGAGCTCCGTTCCTGTGTGGTTCCGCAGGGCCCCTGCCAGTAACACTTTAGAGGCCAGCAAGATTTTTAGCGTATAAGCTTTCAAGAGGCAAAGTATCTAACAAAGGGTGCTTTGACACTCAAAAGACCCTGTTGATATCTAAGGTGCTATTTGTCAGCTAGCTGCCATGCTTTGCTTGCTCCCTTCTCTGACC
>NW_015346762.1:0-204 GCF_001447785.1 Gekko japonicus
ATGCCAATTTGGGTTTAAAATCTTCATTCATTTTTGTTTCCAGCCAGAAATGTCTCGTAGCCAATGGATACATCACTAATAGAAGAGGGAGGGGGTGTTTTGCCCAGTCCCACTCCTCACTGCAGCCCTCTGATTCTTGTGTTTCTTTGTCTGCAAGGGTCTCTTACTTCCCAGTAATTGAGGGTGTGTGTGTGTGAGACAGGA
>NW_015346763.1:0-204 GCF_001447785.1 Gekko japonicus
CCTGCCTGCCTCTTCCTGGGTCCCCTTGCAGCTGCTGCTGCTGCGGCAGCTGGGGTGTCGGTGTGTGCAGGTGGGCGGGGCATGTCCGCACTGCACGGCTGGGTGGCGGCGAGGAGAGGGGGCCCAAGCTGGACACATGGGTGCGTGGTTGGGGGTGGGGGGGCAGGCAAGGCCTGCTGCCTTACCTGCTCCCTGGCTCAGCTG
>NW_015346764.1:0-204 GCF_001447785.1 Gekko japonicus
GAGGGGAAGGGAAAGGAGACTGTAAACCGATTCAGAAGTCCTTGAATCAAAGTCCAAATATCTATATATTGTGGCCTGTAGAAAAAAAAAAATCTGTCCCAAATGAAAATTACAAAGTTCCAGATAGTGAGCATTTTGGACCTGTTCCTTCATCATAAAGAAAGAGGTATTTCCAACTTGTAAGAGATATGGAGCTGAGCCTAA
>NW_015346765.1:0-204 GCF_001447785.1 Gekko japonicus
AGATCTTCTTGGGCGGCACAGCAGGAGGGCTGTTCCAGGAGCCCTAGTTGAAGTAGGAAGTGGGGCTGGGCCTGCACAAACACCTCCCTTTATGGGGCCTGCCCTGCAGCCAAGTGCTGGACCTCCAGCCAGTGAGCCAGCTGCCGTGCCAGGCAAGTTGATGATTGGGAGGGTGGGGCCACCCACTCCTCGGGCCTGTGTGCT
>NW_015346766.1:0-204 GCF_001447785.1 Gekko japonicus
CCCAGAGGGGCAGGAAAATTGCAGCCCGGGATGTGGGGCGGGAAACCCCAGGCGCTGTAGCTAGACGCCACGAGAAAGACCGGCTATGGTTTGGAAGGGCCACGGCCCCGCCTGTTTGGAGGTGTCACAGGCACAAAAGACCTTGAGAAAGGAGGGGCCTTTTTGGCCTGGAACGCACGCCCACGCAGTGTGAACTGAAGCACC
>NW_015346767.1:0-204 GCF_001447785.1 Gekko japonicus
ACCATCAAGCAATCTCTGTCTGCCTTTCCCATAAGGAGAGGACCCTGCGGCTATAATTCAGGCGGCCTGAAGGACTCCCTTGGCTGCAGAGAGAAACCCACCCTTATCCTTTTTGAACATGATGATCTAACCCAGATGTGTCACATCTGCAGGCTAGATCCGATTACAGGGAAGGTCTAGAAATCCTTGCTGCAGAGGGGGGGG
>NW_015346768.1:0-204 GCF_001447785.1 Gekko japonicus
TCTTAAGCGAAGACATTCTGTCTATGATAAAAATTCCAGAGAAAGTTAGAGCGTATGTAGCAGAATGACTGAAGACTAAAAGATGTGTGAGATCTGTGTAGCTGCTTTTGAATTATAAGTAGATCCTATGTATGATGTGTGAAAGCACAGTATGAATGAACTTAACGTTTCAAAGGTTTGTGTTACCAATATTGTACTTTTTTT
>NW_015346769.1:0-204 GCF_001447785.1 Gekko japonicus
CTGGTGGGATAAAAATATAATCCACACTAGATACCAAAAGGATAAAAAAATAGGATTCTATAACAGTCCAACAGAGTTAGACAAGCTGTGGCTTTCAACGAGCGACAAACTAATACAAAAAATTTACAAAAAGCTGCAAAAAGATCTAAACCCGGAGGAAGATTTGAAAGAATCAAAGTTAAGATGGGAAAAAGAACTGGGGCG
>NW_015346770.1:0-204 GCF_001447785.1 Gekko japonicus
AAAGTAAAAAAATATGTGAAAGATGGAGCAATTCAAAGTACACAAACATATAAACTTGGCTTTGAATGCAGCAAATTACTGGAAATATCTCATACAGAAATTTGACATTTATGAGGGCAAGTGGATTCAGTTCCAACAAAGATTCCTCAAAGATGGCAATATTTTTAACTATTGCTGGTAATCTTGCTGTTTCATTATTTAATA
>NW_015346771.1:0-204 GCF_001447785.1 Gekko japonicus
GCATGCGAGAGGTAGTGGGATCGATGCCTGCATTCTCCAACAAGAGCACCCTGGCTGCAGTTGGAGGGCAGCTGTGCTTTTGGCTTTTTGTGTCACATGTAGTGTTACCCAAATGGGGTACACGTGGAGGGCCCCTAACATTTGGGGAGTCCCCCTTGCGTGTCAGGTTCAAATACGTGTATACGGGCAAATCTTCATTAAAGG
>NW_015346772.1:0-204 GCF_001447785.1 Gekko japonicus
GCTTGTACGGTTCACATTCTCCAGACTAGGTCTTCAAAAAGAAAGCTGCTTCTCTTGGTGTGCGTTCACCAATCGCTGGATTCAAACTTGAACTTTTAAAAACGGGTATGTAATTTCCTGAATAATACCCCGGCTCCTGCATCATGGCTGGAGAAATAATTGCAGGCAGGAATTTCATATGTGCCCCATGTATCATGCAAATGT
>NW_015346773.1:0-204 GCF_001447785.1 Gekko japonicus
ATAATTAAAGGAGAGCAATTACTTGAGTCCATTAATTATCTCTTACCCTAAGTAAGCGGATTACACCAGTTAAGGAGCATCATCAAAGAAGATTTTCCAGATCAATTAAAATTGTCCCTATTTATAGATTTTCAACATCATTTTCAATGGCTAGCTGTCCCACAGGACAGGACTCACATTCTTGGCTAACTAATTACCTTATAG
>NW_015346774.1:0-204 GCF_001447785.1 Gekko japonicus
AACTCTGGCCATATAAGCCTTCGACAACATATTGAAGTTGAATTTCTCTCTCTTTCTGTCTTGGGGGAGGGGGAGAACTGGAATAAAATATTATTTATTTCTTTATTTGATCACATTTATAACCCGCCCTCCCTGCAACCGGGCTCACTGCAGATTTGGCCAACCAAAGGAATGTCAGAGGAGACCAAGGTAACTGAACCATAC
>NW_015346775.1:0-205 GCF_001447785.1 Gekko japonicus
CTCCCAGATTAGAGTCTGCACACTTACACTATGTTAGAGTATGGATCCCCCACTCTGCTGCAGAAGCTTGCTGGACAGCCTTGGCTCAGTCAACAACTCCCAGCCTGACCTGCCTTGCATTCAATGTGACTATGAGATACGACTAGAATGTTTGCCAATTAACTTTGTATTTCAGCGCTACCCACTTTGACAAAGGTATACACAA
>NW_015346776.1:0-204 GCF_001447785.1 Gekko japonicus
GGTAAAGCTGACAGAATTGGAGCTATATATTGAAATCGGATATCACTGTAAAATGGCCACTGCAGCAGACTCTGATTTCCCTGCATGACATGGGCACAGCTGTTGAGACACTGGGACAAGATAGTTATCTGTCTTCCAGGAGGGCGAGGGTAGAACGAGGGTAGAACGTTAACGTGTGCAAGAGTAAAGATTCTCTGATATTTG
>NW_015346777.1:0-204 GCF_001447785.1 Gekko japonicus
TTGCAATTAGGTTGCTTTCGAACCGCTGGCTAGAAATAAGTCGTTCTGGGTTAGCCAGAGACATGCTTACTTGTGTGATTTCACTGCACAATCTTGGCACTGTGCTTGATACGCTGCTTGTGATTAAACACTGCAAATCCAGTCTTGCGCAGGGTTGCTAGGCTCCTTTGTCGCACTGGCAGGGGGATTTGGGAGGCATTCCAG
>NW_015346778.1:0-204 GCF_001447785.1 Gekko japonicus
AAAATCAGGTTCAAATGCCCCACTTGGCAGATAGTCTGGGCAAGGTAGTGTACCAAGCTAAGAGAAGACAATTTCAGAAAGGAATGCAAAGTAAGAAATGATAGACAAGGGTAGGGTCACCAACAACTGGTTGGTACAAATAGGACACAGAATGAGGTCCATTCCGAAGAATTCTACACATAGGCTGCGGTCACACGGAACATT
>NW_015346779.1:0-204 GCF_001447785.1 Gekko japonicus
CAATCAAATGTGTTGCTAAGCAGGTGACCATAGCCAATCAACTATGTTGCTAACAGGGCTCCAACTGCTAACTAATCAATTGTGTTGCCAGCATGAGACCATGAACTCTTCAGCCATACAGGGATTAATTAAGCAAGGCACCATCTCCAACTCGTGGATCCTTGTCCTAATGAGATGGAATGGATAGGCGAAATTCCTCCTTGG
>NW_015346780.1:0-204 GCF_001447785.1 Gekko japonicus
GATTCGAACCTGGGTCTTCCAGATACTAACCCCAACACTCAGCTATCACACCACATTGGCGCTCTTCCTCTTTTAGATGGAGTGGTGAGCGCCACCCCAAAATGGCTTTGACAGTAGGCAGAGCCAAACCTCAAATGGCTTCCGAAGGAGGCGGAGCCAAACATGGTACCTCCCCCTCACTTTACAAAAGAACAGCAGAAGGGG
>NW_015346781.1:0-204 GCF_001447785.1 Gekko japonicus
ATTTTTGCTCACAAGACTCCACAGTCATACTCCCAAAATCTTGTTAGTCTCGAAGGTGCTACTAGACTTGAATCTAGTCAGGGGTGTCAAACATACAGCCTCCGGAGGACAGCACTCTTATCTGGTCCGTGAGCAACTGTTTACCCTTATGGCCAGACGCCAGAGGCTGAGCATGATGTCCCTGTATCCTGTCCCAGTGCTAAT
>NW_015346782.1:0-204 GCF_001447785.1 Gekko japonicus
AAAGAAAATATTTGAGAGAGATGAGGAAACTGGTCCTGAGACTGGTGCCAGCCCTGAGATCTTAAAGAATCCTGGAGAGAAGACTTGGGCATGGAGGAGAAGTTTACAAATCACGTATTCTCCCCTTTCTTGCAGAGCCCCATCTTCTAAAACAGAATGCCTAAAGGGTACCTGCATCAGGGTTGCCAACCTCCAGGCAGTGGC
>NW_015346783.1:0-204 GCF_001447785.1 Gekko japonicus
TCACGCACGTTTTCAGGGTGGATTGCATAGTTACACAGTTTTAGAGATGCGCAATGTTAAATTAGTAACTTTCGTCCGCTTACCCAAAAAAGTAACCAACACATCATCCATGACCACAGGTCCATCCGAGGGATTCCCAGACTCAGAGTGTGAGCTAGCTTCATTCTAGGTTGGACCCTGCCAAAAGTATCTCCATTGGTGTCA
>NW_015346784.1:0-204 GCF_001447785.1 Gekko japonicus
AAGTGAAGGGAGCTTCAAAAGGAGTTTGTGGTATGGCATGAAGAGGAACTGTGTAAAGCAGAAAGCCATTTATTTTACTGGTCTAGCACCAGTTTCTTCCAAGGGTCTGAGCACCTAGTTCGATCCTGACTCCAATACACTACAATCACCATTCAGTAGGGAGCCAGATCGAAGGCCAGTAGCACCTTGGAGACCAACAAGATC
>NW_015346785.1:0-204 GCF_001447785.1 Gekko japonicus
CTCCCCAGTGGGGACCCAAAGCAGCTCATAATACAAAAGAGAAATAAACAAGAGAAAGGGACAGCAGAGGCTTCTGAGTACAAAGTAGGTCTTCGCCTCTCTCCTGACTGATCTTGTCAGCTTGAAGTTGCAGCCCTCAGGCTAAGCGCTCAAGGACAAGAGCCCTTTGGGTCACACTTCTGTAATTATCTGTGTGGCAGGAGG
>NW_015346786.1:0-204 GCF_001447785.1 Gekko japonicus
AATGACAACACCAGAAGAAAATCAAATTAAAGAAACCTTTGCCTTCCAATGGATTCAGAACAACATCCAATATCTAGGAATAAAAATCCCACTGGACCTTTCGAAGATCATTGAACACAACCATAATGAAGTATATAAAGAAGCCAAACGTGTTATGATTTCCTGGAACTCAAAACCTCTGTCTTGGCTAGACAGAATATCCAT
>NW_015346787.1:0-204 GCF_001447785.1 Gekko japonicus
GGTAAAGGCAGAGTTGACATTGGCAACCCCACAGGGAAACTGCTGAAGATGCAGATTGATTGCTGCTGCTGGTGGGTTTGCCTAGGCCTTAGGCCTGGTTTCCATTGCCGTGGGAGAAGGAAACATTCTTATAGGTGCAGTGGGATAGTATGGGAAGTATTATGAACTGAGATCGAGGCAACTCTTAAACAAGGTGATTTCTTT
>NW_015346788.1:0-204 GCF_001447785.1 Gekko japonicus
CATTTCCAAGTTGGCGCTTCGATATCAGCATATTGCAGGGCAGGTTCCCCGGGAGGTGATTTCGGGGTGCCAAGCCCCCCGAGAAGCCAAGGAGAAACATCTGCTTTTACCTCCGCCCGGTCAGAGTTCAAGCACCATCCGCCTCGATGAAAAACGAGCCCAGGGAGTCGGTTTCTGCACGCCAAGTCATTTCTCTCCCCCCCC
>NW_015346789.1:0-204 GCF_001447785.1 Gekko japonicus
GTGTTACATATAAAGGGTCTCAGAAAAGAAGCAGAAAGTTACATTTTACTTCAAAGATAATTCCCCACATCATTTTATTTATAGCAAATAGGTTTCTTTATTAGGGTTACCATCTCCAGCTGGAGATTTCAAGGCAGTGCCTGGGGAGGACGGAGTTTGGAAAGGGGAGGGAGCTCCGTGAGGGGGTGATGCCATAAGGTCAGC
>NW_015346790.1:0-204 GCF_001447785.1 Gekko japonicus
ACATGAAAAGCATGCATGAAAGGCACCTAGCACCATACTATCCCAGGGTAAGGGCAGGAGTGAGAAATCATTGTGGAAAACAGGGCGACTGAAATCTCATATATGAAATCTAACAAATGGACAGTCATTGAGGCAGACTGGCTCTTTTTACTTTACCAGGAAAGTTCCCGGTGAGCCTTTGTAGAGGGCCACGAGCAGCAAAGC
>NW_015346791.1:0-204 GCF_001447785.1 Gekko japonicus
TTGACAGGATCTAATAAGAATATTTATTACCTTTGTGACACTTTCTAGTGTTAAGGTGTGTGAAGCATACCTTACCTCAGTAATCCATACAACAACCTTATAGGTCAATCACCAGTGTGATCACCATGTGGTACAGGCTGAGAGGGACTGCATTTAGAAAGCTAGCTTAACCATGGTTAGGTGCAGGGGTCATTTCCTGCAGGA
>NW_015346792.1:0-204 GCF_001447785.1 Gekko japonicus
CCTATTAGACAACATAATGAGTTAATGAGGTTACTGTAATATATTAGGAGGTTCTTGAAAAGAACAGCCATAAAATTGTATAGTTACTGTAAACCACAATACTGTTCAGGTTACAGAAAGTTTGCTGAACCTGCAGACAAAATGGGTGTAATTATTAGGGGCAATGAAGGGCCCTTCAAAATATGGTCAAATACTAAAAACCAT
>NW_015346793.1:0-204 GCF_001447785.1 Gekko japonicus
CAGCTTTAAGAGGGGGTTAGAAAGATTCATGGAGAACAGGTCCATCAATGGTTACTAGGCACAGTAACTGAAGGGAGCCTCCATATACCATTTAAATTACAACTTCAAATTCCAGTTAAAAAACCAACAAGAACAACCCATCTGTACAGCTTGACACCTAACAGTGCAGGGAAGGTGAGGCAAGAACCGAGGCAGTATTGATAC
>NW_015346794.1:0-204 GCF_001447785.1 Gekko japonicus
ACAACCCTAAGCCTCTTCCAGATCCAGAGCCCCTGGATCCCAAGACCTCAGTCAAAGGGCCTACCCTTGCAGGCTTAGTCCCAGGCAGTTCTGCCAACATGCCAGAATCCAGGGCAGCCAGTCCCCTGCCTTGTAGGATCAAACCCTAGACTACCAGGCTCTAGGTTTGCCAGTTTCCAGGTAGGGCCCAGAGATCTCCTGGAA
>NW_015346795.1:0-204 GCF_001447785.1 Gekko japonicus
CAATTCAAGGTATTGGCTATCACATACAACAACATGCATGGCCCCGGACCCTCACAGCTGCAGGACTGCCTTTCCCCACTACGCTCTGCCATCTGAGCAGGGTCTTCTGCACGTGCCAACCGGCAAATGGGCAAACCCCACAACTGCCCGTACCTGACCATTCTCTGCTAAGGCGCCCACCTTGTGGAACGGCTTGCCTGAGGA
>NW_015346796.1:0-204 GCF_001447785.1 Gekko japonicus
ACTCAACCACTACGCCAAACTGGCTCTTGCTTAAATTACTTAAACTGTCTAAAGGTGCCAAGAATTCCGTTAGAGATCCCTGCCCCTCCTACAATTCATATGGTTCCCTGGGGAGATAGAATGACTATTAAAAGGTTACATCTGGAATGCAGATGTTGTCTTTGGGTCTTCATAGGATCCAGGCGGGTTGCCGTGTTGGTCTGA
>NW_015346797.1:0-204 GCF_001447785.1 Gekko japonicus
TCCAGGTATTTCCCAATTCAGAGCTGGCATCTCTACTAAGTGCTTTGGCTTGTCTGGAATACTAAAATTTCTTTTTTAAAAAACAGTAGAAAAGAGCTAGAGTCCAGTAGCCCCTTAAAGACTAACAAAATCTGTGGCAGGGGATGAGCTTTCGTGAGTCCCTGCCACAAATGTAGTTAGTCTTGAAGGGGCTCCTGGACTCTG
>NW_015346798.1:0-204 GCF_001447785.1 Gekko japonicus
AGGGGGCGGAGCTTGTTGCATGTGCCTGCTGGGAAACCTGTTTCCGTTTGCCTAACCTCTGCAGGGGAGAACCATCAGGGCTTTGGAGCAGGTCGTCTGCACTTCAGGCGGTGTGATTTGTAATCAGGGCTTTGGAGGGGCCACCGACTGTCTGTTGAGTTTGATGTCTTCCTCTTGTGCCCCCTGTCCTCCACAGAGCCCAGG
>NW_015346799.1:0-204 GCF_001447785.1 Gekko japonicus
CCAGAGTACACAGAAAAATGCATGGACACAACAAAGCCATCAGTAAGATGTAGAAGGGTTACAGAAAATAACATAAGCAGATAAAAAGCGGTGCTGAAGGCTGAGTAAATAAAGGATAATTCCAGATCAGTTCTAAACCAGCAGACCGCACGCAAGACAGCAGAGAGATGGAACTGCAAACCTTGTGAATATATATTTGAAACA
>NW_015346800.1:0-204 GCF_001447785.1 Gekko japonicus
CTGCCTGAACGGCAAGGGCTGGATATCCGTCACACCTCCCTCCATTAATGAGGTGTGAACTGCCGAGGATTAAGCCTCCCTCGCCCCACCAGCTGTGCTCACGCTGCTGCCTGCCTCCCACCAGGCTGGCTGGCGAGCCGCTGCCCCCCTCCCAGAGCTCAGGGGGAAGACCCCGGGGTTGCCAGCCTCCAGGGGGCGGCTGGA
>NW_015346801.1:0-204 GCF_001447785.1 Gekko japonicus
TGTGACTCTATAGAAGAATCTCTTATGTCTCTTGAACTTGAAAAGGCTGCTTTTTTACTCAGGTTTCAAAATGTACCGGAAAATAAATCAGAAAATATTAAAGATATTATGGTAGAAGCCTTAGCAGAAGTATTAGGAATATCACTGAATGATATGGAGGAAGAAAATGAGATGATATATAGAAGGAACTCAGCGTATGCTAAA
>NW_015346802.1:0-204 GCF_001447785.1 Gekko japonicus
TGTGAGAAAAGGAGAAAAGTACTTCTTTCCCGACCTGCCTTGTCCAAGGCATAATGGGATCCATTTGATGTGGGTAGTCAGCACGGTTTTGTTGTTAGGATGTCAGATTTGGGTCTGGGAGATCCGGGTCCAAATCCCTTTTCTGCCCTGAGCCTTGCTGGGTGACCTTGGGACTGTCGTTCTCTCTCAGCCGAACCTACCTCA
>NW_015346803.1:0-204 GCF_001447785.1 Gekko japonicus
CCTGCCTAGCATGCTGGAGGTGGTCTTGGACTAGGCCTCAGAGTTTCTCAGACTTACAGTTCTGGGGGACTCCAATACCCATGTCGATGAGACTACCTCTATGCAGGCACTGGGACTCTCTCAGATTGCATCAGATCCCACGCATCAAGTGAACCACACGCTGGATTTGATCTTCGGCATGGGAATTGACATGGATCTGACTGC
>NW_015346804.1:0-204 GCF_001447785.1 Gekko japonicus
CTTTCTTTGCTCTTCCTGTTCTGATTTTAATCCTCTTTTTTCTCTTAAATTCCGCTTTCTTTATTTTTGCCCCTCTGTTTTGCCTCTTCTTAATTCTCATGAGAGGGTTCTGCCGTTTTTTATTTGTTACTCCTGTTTTCCCTTTGCCTTGTCTTTCCAATACACCTTCAGAGGTATCTCCTTCCTGGTCCTCCTCTCCCTCAC
>NW_015346805.1:0-204 GCF_001447785.1 Gekko japonicus
ATGTAACATTTGGGTTATATGAGATAAGACAGAGGCTTGGTAATAAGAAGATAAGAGTGGGAAGTCCAGGCCCCCGAGGCTTGCTGGTCTGTGTAGCACCTTTCGGTTCAACCTTGATTTTTTACCATTCCAGAGGAAACGTATCAAGAAGCCTTGCCAGTTGTCAAAGTCCTTCTTCGGTATAAATACTGGAAGGGCTCTAAA
>NW_015346806.1:0-204 GCF_001447785.1 Gekko japonicus
GAAAACACACTGTTCACTGTGCAGTGCATAGCATTTCAATCCTTGTTATAGCAGATATGCTTGTAAAACTTTTTTTTAAAACTTGTTGAAATGTGTAGTCTAGAATAGGGACTGTTTTCACTGTAACACTTGAAAGTCAAGGGTTTTAAAATAATTGTAGTAAAATGTGAACTTCTACTAGGCCCAAGGAAGGGGGGGGGGGGG
>NW_015346807.1:0-204 GCF_001447785.1 Gekko japonicus
ACCAAACTGGCTTAGAGGGAGCATTGCCTGGCACTATAGTGATGTCACTTCTGATCACCCTGGAAGTGATGTCACTGTGGCACCAGTGATGTCACTATGTGGCTGACGAGGACCTACTAAAGTAGATAAGTCTCCAGTCAATTGCTAGTGAGATAGGGTGCGCCGGGGATGCTCTAGCGAGCTCACACTCACTCAGCTTAGAGG
>NW_015346808.1:0-204 GCF_001447785.1 Gekko japonicus
TCCAGGCACCACCTGGAGGCTGGCAGACCTACCCCAGGTACCACATGTATAAGATCCTCTTTGCACAGGGACACATACCCATGAAGCTACCTTAGACCATGGGTCCATGGAGGCCTGTAATGTCTACTCGGCCTGGCTGCAGCTCTAGGTCAACTAGCAGATGACTTACAGTGACCCTGGAGGGGTTTCAAGACAAGAGATGTT
>NW_015346809.1:0-204 GCF_001447785.1 Gekko japonicus
AGAGACCAATGTCAACAAAAATGTAAAGGCATAGTTCAGGAACAAGTAGTTTGACACATCCTGCTATGACTAGAGATGGTATCGGGGAGGGGGAGTCAGAAAAACTTAGGGAATTAAACCCCCCCCAAAAAATGGGGGGGAATGCAAAGACTTAGGAAAAACTGAACAATTTTGTGTTTTCAAAGTGACCAGTGAAGTCTGAAA
>NW_015346810.1:0-204 GCF_001447785.1 Gekko japonicus
CTATCCAGGTCAGGGCGTATGTTGCTACCCTTCCACAAGGACATATAAGCTCCACCTTATTCTGAGACCCACCAGACATGGTACAAACGAGCATGCTTACAGCTACCACCTAGATCATTTCAAACAACCCTATAATTCAACACTGTCACAACTACATTTGCTCCAGTGCCTCAGACAGGGACTCTCACCTGAAGGATTTACAAG
>NW_015346811.1:0-204 GCF_001447785.1 Gekko japonicus
TTGGTCCCATAATGAATAAAGTATCTCTTTCATTTAAAAGCAGATTTGAATACACTCGGGAAGGATGTGTTTCTTCTAGCCCTGTGGTTCGAACAAAGTGTGAATCCTGAATGCTGCTTTCATATATGCTCCTCCCCCTTCCAACTCCTGAAAAGGGAGAACCGATAGAGGAAGCGGTGTCCTTCCAGTTCTGGTTCTGCATTC
>NW_015346812.1:0-204 GCF_001447785.1 Gekko japonicus
AGCAGCAGCAGCAGCTAGGCCTGATGGACCTGTTTAGGCAACAAAGTCATACAGTCCACTGAGGATCCTCACTCCCACATGATGCTATCAAGAAGTAGGTAGATCTCTATGAGGGACGTATGTGCCAACAATTGTTGTTCCATATTATATATGAGCCCTGTACACATGATCAACATGTTGACTGAATGCGCCAGGAGGGAGCAG
>NW_015346813.1:0-204 GCF_001447785.1 Gekko japonicus
CACTGAATGTAACATGAGAATTACTCAACCTTTATATAAACATGTATAAAGCTAAAAATATAAAGTGTATACCATACATGGATTGTACAATGTACAGTGTATGTTCACCGGAACTTGTGAACAAGGCTTACTGAATCAACCATTTGTGTAACATGTTGATGCTCCCTCAGTTAACATACAGAGGAAGCTGTAAACCAGGGGATT
>NW_015346814.1:0-204 GCF_001447785.1 Gekko japonicus
TATTAAAATATTTATACCCTGCTTTTCCTTCCAACTCAAGGCCATACATTTAAATAAAACACAGAATACAATAAAATATATACCGAAGGAATTCCTACAAAAACACTTTTGGGGAGATGGATGTTGGTGCTATTTGTGTTCTATAACTATTATTATTGTTTAATCTTTAGTTCTTCTGACAGGAATAAGTCTATTTACAATATA
>NW_015346815.1:0-204 GCF_001447785.1 Gekko japonicus
CCTTTACCTTTTTACCTGCAGAAGACCCTGTACAGATGGGCAAAGCTGTTGTGGTGTTAAGAGTCAGGCAGGCAGAACGTGTACAGGTGGTGTAGGAGAGAGACGAGCCACACAGCTTGTCCCCGCCGTAAAGCCAACACACAAAAGGAGAAAGCTTTCTTTTCCAGATGGGCAGAATGGGGGACAGTGAAGAAAATGAGGGAC
>NW_015346816.1:0-204 GCF_001447785.1 Gekko japonicus
GTTCCAGGTTTTGAAGGGCCCCAGGGAAATAATTCCCAGGCCCCCCTCTTTGACCCCACCACCATGCCCCCGAACGTGCCCTCCTTCCCTCCCGCCCACCTGTGCACCTCCCACTTGCCTGCGTCTCCTTCCCTTGCCCGACTTGTGAGCCCTCCCACTGCCCATGCTAGGGTTGCCCAATCCCCAGTTGGGGGCAGGGGATCC
>NW_015346817.1:0-204 GCF_001447785.1 Gekko japonicus
TTTCACACTCAAAATGTATAGCATGAAAAGGATTGAGGACTTTTTTTCATTTTCCCCCATGGAACAATGAGTAAATTTTGTGGGGCACTGAAAGAAAACCCCCTCTCCTATGAAGTATTTTCTCTTTTTGAGAGAGAAAGACTGTCTGACAAAGTATTTCACTCATACCAAATGTATAACATAAAATTCTGAGTACATTTCAGG
>NW_015346818.1:0-204 GCF_001447785.1 Gekko japonicus
TAAATCCAATCTCTTCTTCTTCATCTCCCATGTAAATTTGCAAAGCAGGTTGTGATTACCATCCCTGTTGTTTGTGCATCGCATATCTTAGGGCAAAAACGGAAGCGACATGCCGTGGCCCTAATCCAAATTGGGCCCCCAGTTGCCTGGGTATTCCCAAATTGGATTACAAATAGAGAGTCAGTACAGTCAACAAAACGAGAC
>NW_015346819.1:0-204 GCF_001447785.1 Gekko japonicus
CCTTGGTTGAAGGATATTCAGTTTCTGTTTTAATGTTTAAGGTATCCTCTGTCCCACCCACTCCTCTGTGAAGGCCCACGTGGTCATACCACCCAGTCCCACCTATCCACTAATGCTAGGAGGGCACAGAGATGTTGCCCGGTGGGATTTCCCACAATATGAGGAACACCTTGAAGACAAGAGCAGACAAACACCAGAAAACAA
>NW_015346820.1:0-204 GCF_001447785.1 Gekko japonicus
GTTCCTTTTCGCTTTACCGGATGTTGGTGGATGAGGCGTTCCAGATCTGTGAGAGGCTGCCATGATATTTGAACTGTGTCCACACTGAAACATAAATCTTGGAATTGCAGGTAAGTGAACCATTGCATTTGCTTATGTAATTTACATTCGGTGTCCACTTTAGATAAAAAACTGCTTACCATCTGTAAGATCAAGTAACCTAGT
>NW_015346821.1:0-204 GCF_001447785.1 Gekko japonicus
TGCACAGTAATACACAGCCGTGTCTTCGGGTTTCAGGTTAGTCATCTGCAAGTGCAGCAGGCTGTTGGAATTATCCCTGGAGATGGTGAATCTCCCTTTCACAGAATCTGAGTAGTACGTTGAGGTGCTTTGTATGTAGGCTACCCATTCCAAGCCTTTTCCATGCGCTTGCCTCACCCAGGCAAAGTAGTAGCTGCTGAAGGT
>NW_015346822.1:0-204 GCF_001447785.1 Gekko japonicus
CACCCTTTGTATTTTTTGTCTGGGTGAGACGCACCGACTGGAGTCCTGCCGGCATTGTGCCAAGTTCTCCAATCAAACAAGGAAGAAGCGAGCGGCACATCTCCGAGTGGCGTTACTCAAAACGGCTCTAAATCCAGATTACCTCATGGATCCAGAGGGACCGGTGAGACCGACTGCTCTGGCTTCGAAATCCTCGTCCGACAT
>NW_015346823.1:0-204 GCF_001447785.1 Gekko japonicus
TTACTTGTCAATCCCTTCGCTGTTCAGCTAACAAAGCAGTGACAAATTTGTGCTGTAATTGTGTGGGGCACTGTCCCCCACCAAGGGAACCATGGCACCCGCAAGTGTTACTTTGATGTCCAGTGAGCTTTTCAGAAAGTGGGTGAGGGTGCTGTCAGGCAAGGCTTGATATCAACTGCCCCCATTCAAATGAAAGGCTTTTTC
>NW_015346824.1:0-204 GCF_001447785.1 Gekko japonicus
ATTAAGGCATTTGTATACCAAGACTTCATCTTGTAGAAGCCCTATTTTAACATTGTGTTGTTTTGTTATTATATATTTTTGAAAATTTAATTAAGAAATGTAAAAAAAAAACCATAGACGAAGAGAGAATGCCTAAATGTTATGCTAACCTAACAGGCCTCACTTCGTTCTGGCATAACTCTGAGGAGGAGGAGGAGATTGGAT
>NW_015346825.1:0-204 GCF_001447785.1 Gekko japonicus
TGGAAGTTATTTTTCTACACACAGGCTGAATTTTATCACTATGAGCAAAGGGGTGGCAGGCCATGGGTTCTCTTTGGCTCCAGACAGACAAAAGGGGCTCGCTGAGACTCATCCAACCCCCTGTCACTTCATTATCATCATGTATTTGTTATCCTTCAAAGAGCTCAGGCTGGTTTATATAGTCCTCTCTTTGTATCCAGACAA
>NW_015346826.1:0-204 GCF_001447785.1 Gekko japonicus
CAGTTTGCATATTGCTAAAACCCATCACCTGGGGGAATGGGAGATTTTGCTCATCTTAATCTAGGACTAGCTTCAGTTGTTGCAGTGTTTTCACAACAGGAGCCTTCGGCTCTGCTTTTCAGATCAGATCTTTAAGGGCCATGCTGTTTTTATCCTCTTTGTGAAGACTGGCTATGAGGAAGTTGTGGTAGGCATTGGGCCCCT
>NW_015346827.1:0-204 GCF_001447785.1 Gekko japonicus
ACTTTGCTAAAAGTGTTTCTGAGATTTTACTATCTTTTATTCAAACTGTTATGGTGGCTGAGAAATGCAAATGGCAGTAGCCAAGGCAGTTCTCTTTATACTTGAGAATGTATTTTGTGACATATCCACAGTTATCCCTCATTGGGATTTACTAATGTCTTGAAGGTAGGCCAATAAAATGAAGGCTTTTAGCACAGATCCTTT
>NW_015346828.1:0-204 GCF_001447785.1 Gekko japonicus
GAAAACAATGTTTTAAAAAACCAAAACCGCACACTCCAAAGCATTTGCACAAGTTACCAATGCAAGCCAACAATCACAGCAGGGTCGGAAAACGTCCCGATGGGTGCTCAACTCGGACTCAGCAAAATATTTGGCAGTCCAAAACTATTACTTGACACGCACAAAAAAGCTCTCTGGAATAACCAGAACCTTGCAAAAAGCCAG
>NW_015346829.1:0-204 GCF_001447785.1 Gekko japonicus
GCATCTCTACCTTTGAATTCTACTTTGAACTCAGCTCTACTCCACTTATGGCCGTATTCCTCAGGCGTCACACCCAGGACCCACATTCTGTCCCAAACTACAACGTGGGACCCAACTTAAAAAACCTTCCAAAATGAGCTTGACTGGCCAAGTATTAGAGACACAGGATCTCATTCTACTCAGCTTCTGGTACTTCTCTCTCTC
>NW_015346830.1:0-204 GCF_001447785.1 Gekko japonicus
GTATAAATCCAATCTCTTCTTCTTGGCATCCAGCCTGGGGGACTTCCATATCTGAATCATCTAGTCTTTTCCAGACCGTAATTGCCCGTCTCCTGGAGGGAGTCACAGCACTGACTCACACAAGGCTCTCCCTGCATTTGTGTCATAAATCAAGTTTTTATTGACCTTTTCCTCCACCCTTAATGATCTTGTTAATTTTTTTTT
>NW_015346831.1:0-204 GCF_001447785.1 Gekko japonicus
TAAAGGACAGCGGTATGGTTTTCCATTTTAAGAGATCCTTTGCTATTTCTTTCAATAGTTCCTTATAATTATCCTCCTCCAATGTACTACTTTTATTTGTGATGTTTATCCCGAGATACTTGACTTTCTTAACCATTTCCATAGTCGTTCCTTTTTTAATATCTTGCAACGTTTCAGGTAAGCAATTTTTTGATATCATCTTTG
>NW_015346832.1:0-204 GCF_001447785.1 Gekko japonicus
GTAATAGAATTACATTGGCTTCTCTCCATGTTCTGGGACTATCTCCTCCTTTTAAGATTTTATGAAAAATAGAGACCATTGGTTTGACAATCTGTGGAGCCATTGCTTTGTAATATTCTGGACCAAAACCATCTGGGCCCAGTGCCTTGTTGCGCTTTAAAGCTTTTATTCCTGTCTCTATCTCTTTCTCAGTGATCGGTAGGT
>NW_015346833.1:0-204 GCF_001447785.1 Gekko japonicus
TTTTTTTATTTTGTCTGATGTTCCCTCAGTGATCGCTCCTTCCTGCCCTATGATTTATCTACTGTATTATACAGTTCGGACACAAATTGTTTTTAAGATGCATCGTTATTATACGTAGTCTTTAGCTGCCTTGGTGGTCCTGACTGGGAAGAAAGGTGGTACTCAAATCTCGTAAATGAATAAAGAAGTGAACCTGCCTTATAC
>NW_015346834.1:0-204 GCF_001447785.1 Gekko japonicus
GTGCATGGCCACGGAACGGGTATCTGACCTGGGACATGCCATCCAGATGTAGATGTTCACTGAAGCACTGGAGCAATTCCTTCGGTCCCACTGGGAGGCATGTCCGAGACCTCATGGCCAAAGGTGTTCCTTATGAGTGGGTGGTGGAGGAGTATCTGCCAGGAGCAGAGGTAATCATGTGGGTGGTGATGTCCCCCCCCCCCG
>NW_015346835.1:0-204 GCF_001447785.1 Gekko japonicus
GCTCTTTCTCTCTTTCTTCTAAATATATTAACTGTCAAATTCTGTCTTTTCTCTTTGTGGTTGGGGCAGTTGAGTCTTGAAATCTCTGAACTGTCGTCCCCAGGTACATGGACACTGCAAACGCGCTGGAACAGGAGACGAAGCTGGGCTTGCGTGGCTTCCAAGTGTGCGATAATGTCGATCTGGAGACTATCCTGATGGAAT
>NW_015346836.1:0-204 GCF_001447785.1 Gekko japonicus
AACAAATACAGTGAATTTTACTGAAAGCAAGAGAAAATGTACTTTTGTGTATAAGATGAAGAGCAAGGGTGAGACACTCAATATATTCAAATGCTATGTGGCCACAACCAGTGCCAGATGATCAGAAAGAAGCACCAAAGGACAACCGCCAAAGAAACTGATTTTGCTAAACTGCACAATCTGCAAAAGAACCTAAGAACTGGA
>NW_015346837.1:0-204 GCF_001447785.1 Gekko japonicus
CACACCACACTGCAATCACAATCAAACCCCCCCCCCCAATGCATGGTTTTTAAAGGGAACAATATGCTGGCAGCTGTGTTCACCAAATGTCCAGCATCACAGAGCAAGCAGACCCACTTCAGATCTTCATTTGTGATTCCACTTATCAACTTGGACATCCCACCAAACTGCAGCTAAAGGATGATGTGCTCCCATATCAACTTG
>NW_015346838.1:0-204 GCF_001447785.1 Gekko japonicus
CAGCTCTGAACCAGCATGGCTTCAGTGGGGGGTTGTGTGTGTGCCAGACTCCGAACATCCTAAAAGTGACAAACCCTTTTCGGTTTGACTCTGTTGGAGAAGTTCTCCGGCTGCTTCGCTCGGTGTGCCTTATTTACATCTTCTCTTGCGGGGCGGTTGTAAGACGACAGAGCCGATGTAACAGCCAGAAGGCGAGGGGCATTC
>NW_015346839.1:0-204 GCF_001447785.1 Gekko japonicus
CCGTGTCGAAGCACACAGAGGGCCGTGGCTGTGTCTCCTGCCACCTCTGCAAATACCGGCATTGAGGGCGACCGCACAGGCGGTCAGTGGCTCTCTGGCCGGCCGAGTCCCGCGGGCCACGGGGCGCCTCCACCGCGGCCCGCCTCTCATCGCGCAGAGCCTTTTTTCTGGAGCGACCTCACAGCCAGGACTCTCTCCCTTGCC
>NW_015346840.1:0-204 GCF_001447785.1 Gekko japonicus
CAATCACTAGAATATCCTTTTCAGTGGCCAGAAAAGTGAGCTGGGCTGCCCTCGTCTCTTTTTCCAACACAGGAAAAAAACTGGCAGGATTCAAGTCTTCTGATACGACCCTCTGTTGGTGTCAACTTCTACTGTGTAAAATGGTGCAGAAGATAACGACGCTCCGGCTTTCTTGTCCTGTCACTTTGTCTTCATTTTCTCTTT
>NW_015346841.1:0-204 GCF_001447785.1 Gekko japonicus
GGTCTCAGGCAGAGGTCTTTCCCATTGACAGCTTCCTGATCCTTTTAGCTGCAGATGCCTTTGAAGACTGAACCGGAGACCTTCTGCAAGCTCTACCACTCAGCCCCGGCTTCTCCACCAAGCAGAGGTTACCCACCACTCCTCCAGATGGCTGGTGACTTGCTGATCTTTACAGCACATACATAAGAACATAAGAGACGCCAA
>NW_015346842.1:0-204 GCF_001447785.1 Gekko japonicus
CTGAAGATTCTGTAAACAAGCAGACAGACGATATAAGATTTGCTGGAAGGGGCAACTGGTAAACAAGCAAGATCCGAGTTCAGATTCCTACTCTGCCATCACACTCGCTGGATGTCCTCTCTCAGTCACTATCTCTCTCTGCCTAAACTGCTTCACAGAGTTATTGTCGGCTCCTCATAGAGAAGGATCAAAATTGAATAAATA
>NW_015346843.1:0-204 GCF_001447785.1 Gekko japonicus
TCTACCACTGAGTCACAGCCCCTTCCCATATATATTCAGAACAGAACGCTGTTCACAGCATGCAAGTATGTGTCAGTCTACTGACAGATGAAGTTTTCTGTTCCCCACAGGGTAGCCTATTACACACCCACTGCAGCTGATTGGGGTTTTCTTATTGTAGTTATGTATGATATAAAATATTAAATATATGTCATGGTCTTAACC
>NW_015346844.1:0-204 GCF_001447785.1 Gekko japonicus
AGGCCCAATGCAGAGCCCTAAAATGGCCATTAGCAAGAAAGGCCTAAAATGGCCACTGGCAAGAAATGCCTAAAATGGCCTCTGTTTAAACACTCCCAATGGCTGCTGTTTCTTCCCGCCTTAAAATGGCCACTGCATCCAAAACTAGCCTCCTCTGAGCCGAAACCGGCCCTTACTATGCCAGCTGATGGTGACTGGGGGGGG
>NW_015346845.1:0-204 GCF_001447785.1 Gekko japonicus
TTACTTGTCAATCCCTTCGCTGTTCAGCTTACAAGTCAGTGACAAATTTGTGCTGTAATCGTGTGGGGCACTGTCCCCCACCAAGGGGACCATGGCACCCGCAAGTGTTCCTTTGATGCCCAGTGAGCTTTTCAGAAAGTGGGTGAGGTTGCTGTCAGGCAAGGCTTGTTATCACCTGCCCCCATTCAAATGAAAGGCTTTTTC
>NW_015346846.1:0-204 GCF_001447785.1 Gekko japonicus
ATATACATACCTTAAATAAATACATTGCTCACACATACATGTTTGCAGAAACAAGGGCTAGAGATTTGTCTTTTTAAAATGTTGAGGCTTTGTGGAACCTGAATTCTGTGTCCAATGCCACTTTTTTTTTCTTCACACCCATGGGCTCACAGACACAAATTCACTTTAGCTCAGGAAGTTGTCATTACTTTCAAGGTCAACTTC
>NW_015346847.1:0-204 GCF_001447785.1 Gekko japonicus
ACCTTATGACTAATGATATGCCAATAAAGTTCTATGAATGAAAGGTAAGCCAATTCAAGGCCATCCCATGAACTCCTGCGTCGGCGAGGCAGTGGATCAACAGATTGTGATTGACCGTGTTGAACACTGCTGTCAGGTCTAATAGTAACAGCAGTGCCAACCCAACCCAATACAGTTCATAGATTAAAGCAAAGCTTTTGACTG
>NW_015346848.1:0-204 GCF_001447785.1 Gekko japonicus
CTCTTGGTGATTCTACGATACAGTCATAGATATGGTCCTAACCAGACCGCTGCGAAAAAGCAGTGGACTTATATGCATCAGTAGTGCAAAAACCATATGAAGGCTCTGTGGCAAAATGCACGTGCCCAGTGCTCTGTACGAAACCCGAATCATTTCTCAAGAATGGAGCATTCCTAATGCATTGATTCCATTGTGGAAACAAGC
>NW_015346849.1:0-204 GCF_001447785.1 Gekko japonicus
CTTGCTACCTCTATCACTCTGACATATATGTCAATAACTCTGTGCTAGGGGATTGTTAGGAAAGGGATGGAGAGTAAAACGGCTGGTATTGTAATGCCCCTGCATAGATCAATGGTGCGGCCTCCTCTGTACAGTTCAGGGCAATCAGGATAATGAGGGGGGTTGGTGAACCTTCACTAGGAGGAAAGGCTGAAGCGTCTGGGA
>NW_015346850.1:0-204 GCF_001447785.1 Gekko japonicus
ACCACCCTAGAACAAAGAGGTGAGTCGCCCACATCTGCAGGGATTGTCAATCCAGCTGATTTCAGCAGAGCACCGTCCACTTCAGGTGCCTGCAGTTCTCATCATCTGATTTGTGTACATTCCTTCCCCGCACACAGAGATTGCGATGAAAACACTTGAATGGGAGAGAAGAGGTCACCTCCTCTGAAAGCTGATTCCTCGCCT
>NW_015346851.1:0-204 GCF_001447785.1 Gekko japonicus
CCTCCTCCTCCCTGCTTCCCCCCGCCCCTCCCTCCTTTCTCTCGCACCACCTCGCGCGGGGCCATCCCGGGGGTGTCGCTGGGAGCCAGGCAGGCCGCGGTTCGCCGCCCAGCCCAGGTGAGGCCCAGAGTGAGCGGACGAGCGAGCGAGGAAGGCCGGCCGGGTGAGAGAAACGCACACGGCGAGGAGGCGGCGGCAGCGGCG
>NW_015346852.1:0-204 GCF_001447785.1 Gekko japonicus
CATTTTGCAAGAGTGTTTTTATTTTTTTTTAATCCAGATGATAACTAGCTCTCCATCCCATTTTCTGTTCTAACCCTCAGCCTCACTGGGCTGCTTTTGGCTTTAAAAAAAAGGGGGGGAGAGAAGCGTGCAACTGTATATCATAACTTTGGGCCATAGTTTAACCAAAGGCCTGGCTTTGCTTGATCAACCTTTGCGCCACAG
>NW_015346853.1:0-204 GCF_001447785.1 Gekko japonicus
CGGTTTTTTTCTGGGCCTTCACATCTCTGTGCTGGTTTATGTATTTTCAGATGGAAAGTGTCCTGATTTCCTTCATTCCAGGAGGCTAAGAGCTGAACTACATGATACTTTTGGCCCATGAGTCGGGTTGGCATTCCCCTGACCCAACTTGATCTGCAGGGAATTTACTTCCTCAAGTGCCTTAGGGCTGGATTGGGATCAGGA
>NW_015346854.1:0-204 GCF_001447785.1 Gekko japonicus
TACTCCCTATGCACCAAATGGCGGCCGGGAGGCGGGAGGACGTTCTGGCTGGCCTGCGCCACCACCTTCTTCCTCGCCATACTCTGGACGCAGCCTCCTTGCACGTCCCTCCCGCGTCCGGCCCATTGACCAAGGCCAGCAGAGAGCTGGGTTGCAGCCGGAAGGGGCCAGGCGACACTGATGGCAAGGGAGAGAGTCCTGGCT
>NW_015346855.1:0-204 GCF_001447785.1 Gekko japonicus
AGGCAATCAACAGGCAACTCAGGGCTGGACACAGAGATTTAAAAGGGGGAGGGAGGGAGAGACACCCCCCTCTCCACACAAACACTCACACATACACATGCGGACACACACCAGCCCTCCCTGCGTAGGAAAAAGTCTTCTGCATTCAGCAGGTAGTGGCTACTGCCACCGTGCGTGCCCCTTCAGCTCCCCCGACCAGCCACT
>NW_015346856.1:0-204 GCF_001447785.1 Gekko japonicus
AGAAAGGTAAAGAACTAGTCACCTGACCTACTGAAGGTGATACAAGGCTTACCTGGCAACACTCATGACTTGGGCCTTCATGGAAAGTGAGGCATCCGACATCATTCCCATGCTTCTCACCATTGGCGCTGGTGTCAGTGGCACCCCGTCAATGGTGGTTGGCAAGTCTTAGTGAAGCAAAGAAAAACAGAAAACAACTGTGAG
>NW_015346857.1:0-204 GCF_001447785.1 Gekko japonicus
GCATATGAGTAAAAGAAAAGGGGAGGATCCCTACCTCCCCTTTCTCAGATCCATATGGTAGTATAAGCTTAAAGTGGCCAGCCAGTGGGGGAAATAACCCAGAGAGCCTCTCAAAGCCAAATTATAAAGAACTTTATTCTATGCACACACAAACAGCTGTTGGGAACACATGGAAGATGAACTGCAGAATATGGAAGACAAAAA
>NW_015346858.1:0-204 GCF_001447785.1 Gekko japonicus
CAAACATACATGCATTCTACTGCATTTATACCGTTCAGAGAACACTGGTCCCACTGAAGCACACCAATGAAAGACCAGAACAGGATCAGCCTGTGCATCCACAGCACAACAATTTTCAAGAAGTCACAGTTAACTAATCATAACAGAAGTTCTTCTGGCAGGGTTGCCAATTTCCAGGTGGGGCTGGGAGTGCTCCTGGAATTA
>NW_015346859.1:0-204 GCF_001447785.1 Gekko japonicus
CTGGGACTGGCCCCACAGCTCAGTCTCAGAAGGGGAGGGCCAAGGGGACTGATGTCCACCAGAAATAACAGTTCGGTCGCACACACCCCAAGTGGGCAGAAATGGGATCCCAGGGCACAAGGCCCTCTGATGAAGGTGGCCCATCAGTGGAAGGCTGGGTGAGGCACCCATACCTAGAGGGCTGCCAGAGGAAGAGAAGAGGTG
>NW_015346860.1:0-204 GCF_001447785.1 Gekko japonicus
AATCCAATCTCTTCTTCTTCTTCTCCATTTGCAGCCCGCCCCATCACCTGACGCAAGGGCCTTCAATCTGCTGCTCTTCTCCCGGTCTCCATGTGTTATTTGAATAACAGTGAGGTTCTGGATGCTGGGAGGGGCGTTCATCACAAAGGAACCATGCCGTAATTGCTCGGCTACTGATGGCTCGATATTTCATTGGCCTTTTTT
>NW_015346861.1:0-204 GCF_001447785.1 Gekko japonicus
TACAACAAAGAAAAGAAATATTTTGAATGACATTTTCTGAGAAGAGCTCTGATAATGGTTTGGAGGGATGTTAAATCTAAATATTATAAGAAAATACCAAGATGGGTCGCGCCCCTGGAGGCATTAGAAATACCGTCTTTGTATGTGCATGGGGGAAGCTGCTCCTATGATAGTTTGTTGGATAATGGGAACAATCTAAAAGCA
>NW_015346862.1:0-204 GCF_001447785.1 Gekko japonicus
TTGACAGCACTTTCCACCACCAGGATAGGCCACCGTGGGGGTTTCTCTGCTGAAAGATCTTCCTGAATCATTCTCCTATAATGCAGCCTTGTTCCTTTATTGTTAAAAATGCCCCTTGAACCATTCTGTTATACTGTAGTTCATGGAAGCCAAAAGCGTGTGAGCCTTCCTGACTGCCTCAAGCAGGCCATTCCATAGACAAAG
>NW_015346863.1:0-204 GCF_001447785.1 Gekko japonicus
CTAATACAATTTGTGGCAGGGGAGGAGCTATCAGAAGTCACTGCTCACTTCTTCAGTTGCTGGGCTCTGGATCTCTTCTACAGGAGTGAAAGCAGCCCTCCTCCTCTCGAGGGCTGGACTTGCACCTTCCATAAAAGCCCCACGCAAGACGTGAACATACAAAGGTAAAGGTTAAAGGGATGTGGCACTCATCTCCGTTTCCAA
>NW_015346864.1:0-204 GCF_001447785.1 Gekko japonicus
AATTCTATGCAGTTTCTCCAGTCTAAGCCTATTGACTGGAATCATGCTGAACTCTGAAAGCTTTAGGCTTCTCATGATAGTGTCCCTCAGATTGATTCAGGTCAGCTAATATTGAACAAACCTTGACTTGATATGTGTAGTTTTTCTTTTAGTAGCTTTTTACAAGCAAGAAGCCTTCAAAGATCTAGCCCAGTTCCATAATAT
>NW_015346865.1:0-204 GCF_001447785.1 Gekko japonicus
AGGCGGCATAGAAATGTTTTAAATAAATATGCTAAATAATTCTATCCAGTAGGTTTTTTTCTGCCCCCATTGGCCTATGTTTGAAAAAGGAGATGGAAAGTAAGAATAGGACTAGATGACCAAGGCCTCCGCAAACAAAGGTGTGTCTTAGTTTCTCCCCACCTTCAACTCCATCTTTTTCAGAAAACTCTCCAGAGGACGTGG
>NW_015346866.1:0-204 GCF_001447785.1 Gekko japonicus
TCTGTGTCCTCTTTATCCCCTTCATGCTACCATACTCCCAATACTTATAGAGCTAAACACAAACATTAAGAAGAAAGGGAATTTCTTGAGAATCCAGACCTAACATCCGTTCTCATGCCGCTTTGGATATCGAGAATCCAGACCTACCATCCATTCTCATGCCGCTTTGGATATGTCTTTGTGCATGACTCTTTGTAAATCACA
>NW_015346867.1:0-204 GCF_001447785.1 Gekko japonicus
ATTTACACTCCGATGCATCCGAGGAAATGAGCTTCGGTGCATGAAAAGCTGATCGGGGAATGAATTATTTTCTTTAGGGCGCCGTTGGACCCGTTTCCTGCTGTGCCAACGAGTGCCATCGGTGAACTTCGTGGGGAGACGTGCTTTCTCCTGCCAGTCCGGCATCTCTTGCCCGTCTCACTTGCTTCGGCTGACCCCGATCCC
>NW_015346868.1:0-204 GCF_001447785.1 Gekko japonicus
AGGTTTGTATAAAAGGTGATCAATCAGAAAAGTGGGCATATTTTAACAAGCAAGAATTTAGGCCATTTATCTAGCTTAAATATTCTATTTTCCATAATATTTGTAAAGCATTCATAATTTTAAAAGCATTCTGCACTTAAAGTTACAATTTGGCAAAATAGGCTAGGGGGCTAGTTGGTGATGGAATGTAATAACAAATCTAAA
>NW_015346869.1:0-204 GCF_001447785.1 Gekko japonicus
TAGCAGCATGTTCATCAGGCCCAGCAAAAAGCCTGGGAGAAAGTCAAATGACACAAAAGTTCAAATTTAATTTTAAGAATTGCATTCTACACTTCAGTGTGGAGAAAGTCTGCCTGGGGTGGCAAGTACCAGACCAAGTGGGGCAAATTACTGGGGTGTAGTAGGGCCGTGTAGGAAGGCCATGGTGGCTCAGTGGTTAAGACG
>NW_015346870.1:0-204 GCF_001447785.1 Gekko japonicus
AATCAGCCAGAGAGAGAACAGTGGGATTCAGGTTTGCCAGTGCAGGGGAGCTGTCCAGAACGAGAAGGTGCTGGAGCCAAGGGAACAAACGCCTCAAGGATGAGGTTGCTGAAGCAGCAGGGGAACTCTGTGATCTTTCTGTCTGGGTTTATTGCAGGTTATTGCAGGAAAAGGGTTATTGCAGAAGCAAGGGCTAGGGAGCTA
>NW_015346871.1:0-204 GCF_001447785.1 Gekko japonicus
TTTTCTTTCACTGGCCACAGTACAAAAAACCCTGAAAGCCAAATGATCCCAGCATACCTTGCCCCCCCCCCCCTTCATTTCCTTTGAAGGGAGATGAAATCCAAAAACTCTCCAGCCCCAGTTCAGGACAGTAGACAGACTTGGCTATAAAACTTTCTTATGTCTATGTGACATAAGGATCCCATGTGGAAGAGAAGGTAAAAT
>NW_015346872.1:0-204 GCF_001447785.1 Gekko japonicus
AATCTTGGCTGCAAGCATGTTGCTTTGTTAGTCTACATAGTGGTGGTAAGAACTGTGTGCATGCGTGTGTAAACTAGGTAGACCAGGTCTCCAGATATAGTGCCTCCCAGTGCTTACCCCCATTCCTTGCCAGAGATTCCATGGCTGGTAAGATAAAAATGGGGGGAATGAGGTAGCACCAGTGCATGACATCACTTCCAACAA
>NW_015346873.1:0-204 GCF_001447785.1 Gekko japonicus
GAGGAAACTCACTGTTTCCCCAATATTTTGCTTTTCTTTTAACAGTCCCCTTGTTTCCTCTCGATATGAAATGAGGAAACACCTCAAACATATTTTTTCGTGTGTTTGCACACTCCCAACTTTGAATACAAAGTCTGAAATATCCTCAAGTCTGAATTCAAAATAGTGGGCGAACATCTCACCAAGATTACCATGGATGCAATA
>NW_015346874.1:0-204 GCF_001447785.1 Gekko japonicus
GAAGGACCTGGAGTCAGGGCACGGAATAGCAGCGTTTTGTCTTGCCGGGTCTCTCCAGGGTCGTGCAAGACTCCACCAGTATTAAGTGCAGCATCCAGTCAAGTGGAGGGGAGGATTTTTTAAAAAACCCTTCTCTTCTCTCCAGATTTCCAATGAGGTGAAATTCTCCTCTGTGCTGAAGAACATAAGAATGGAAGAAGAGCC
>NW_015346875.1:0-204 GCF_001447785.1 Gekko japonicus
ATGGCGAACCCTTGGTTTTGTGTTCTCTTTGGGGGAAAAAAATGAAGTTCATCAAAAGGAGCAACCCGTGCCTGCGCGCTCCAAGAGCCATTTGAAAAGACTGGGTTGGCGCATAGGACAGAATGACGTTGGAGATGCCAAAGGTGATGAAATGGATGGTACCACCTCAGAACTGGATGCCTTGACCTGGATGGCCCAGGCTAG
>NW_015346876.1:0-204 GCF_001447785.1 Gekko japonicus
TGCCTTGTGGTCATTGTGAAAAATCGTCTACAATGTTTTCTGCTGCTCTGACGGAGCTCGCAACTCTGCTCCATTCTAAAGCCATGCAATGTTTCTGACCCCCCCCCTTCAGATGGTGAGATAATCCCTGAGTTTTTTGTCAGGGTCTGGTCAGTAGAGGATTCCTCTTCGTGGCCCAGTCAATCCCCTCTCCAACTTTTTTTT
>NW_015346877.1:0-204 GCF_001447785.1 Gekko japonicus
AAATCCCGCTTGGCTTCCCGAGGGAGACTCAAAGCAGCTTACGAAAATTACCAAAAATACAGTTTAAATAAGCAATGTAAACAGACGAACGCACCAAAGAGTGTGCAAAACGGCATCCTGGGTGGATTTCGGATTCATTGGGCTGGCTCACGTGATTCCACAGGCTAAGAACCAAGATCAAGATGCTTTAACATAAGAACATAA
>NW_015346878.1:0-204 GCF_001447785.1 Gekko japonicus
TAAATGCAAATAAATAAATAAATAAATCTTATACTAGAAACCCACTGAGTGCTATACATATCTGCACGCTTCTGCCTACCACCCAAAGCATACCAAGCATTTTCGTAAAGTCAAACACTGCATTACAACCACATTTACTCTAAATCACTCAGACAGGGCCTTTTCCCTCAAGAGTTTATAGCAAGGCCCCGACCTGGACAGCCC
>NW_015346879.1:0-204 GCF_001447785.1 Gekko japonicus
ATAGGAATTGCTCATGGTATTGCATGTGGAGTATATACAGTCAGGCTGGAAGGGAGCGGGGTGCAGATGAACAGGGGACTAGCAACAAATGTATGCTTTCACTTTAACCATAGAACAATATCCATGCCCTGTGTACTTGAAAACTAAATAATTTGTTGGGCAAATGCATGTAAAAATAAAGCCATGTATTTCTGACTATGTTCA
>NW_015346880.1:0-204 GCF_001447785.1 Gekko japonicus
GTACAACACTGTTGAGTCAGAACATGGTTACCTTGCTCTAGATGTAAGTTGCTCTACGTGTAGCTTCTACTTAATGTCATACGTTGCTCTGCTGACAATGCATTTCTGAATATAGAAACATTAACAGAAGCACATGACTAGATAGAAATATTCTAAAAGAAGTATGAGTGGGCTAATATGCAACACTGATATAAAGTGTAAAAA
>NW_015346881.1:0-204 GCF_001447785.1 Gekko japonicus
GGGAGGAGGAGAAGCAGTCACTGTTTACTGAAATACACTGGGGGAAATTTACATTGACGATTTCTTGGTTGCTTAACATTGAAGCCAGGACTGAAAGAGTATCCCAAAGCAAGAACGAAATCCAAGCAATACCTTTTATTACAACCAACCAAATGGACCCCGTGCAAGATTTCAAACTCACCAGAGCTCTTCATTAGGCTGACG
>NW_015346882.1:0-204 GCF_001447785.1 Gekko japonicus
CGACCCCCATTTTCTTCCCCCTGCTCACTGAAGCAACAGTGGAAGGTGGGAGGCGGTGGCCGGAGACCTCCCCGTATGCAGGGTAAGCTGGCAACTCTACGCTGGTCCCAACCCAATATTTTATTTTATGTTTAGAGCGCTACTAACATGACTCCCCCCGGAGCCACTGAACAAGGACAGAATTTTACTTGCTAGCAAATGCAG
>NW_015346883.1:0-204 GCF_001447785.1 Gekko japonicus
AAGCTAAATCCCCGATACAGTGAGTGTTACAAGTACTGTACTTGCAATATCTCAGCTTAGCTATCTCATCAGTTGTTTTCGGGAACAGTATCAGATTCCCATGAGGGTGGGGTGGCTGCGCAAACTCCAAGGGTTGCATCCATCTGCTCTTCATGTTTGCTCAGTGATACCTGAAGGGAAATTCTCACATATGGACCTAGGTCA
>NW_015346884.1:0-204 GCF_001447785.1 Gekko japonicus
TGAGCACATAAGCCTGTCCAATAAATGACGTCTCAAGCTCTTCTTCTGCACGGCTGCATCCCCCAATAACTCTCTCATGTACAGCATTCGGTACTCCTTTTCTTAGTTTTGTGATAAAAGGCATTTTGCAAAAAACGTGTTCATCATGTACACTTAAATTCTCCCCTAATGTCCACTCTTTTGCCTGGCAGTTCCAGCAGAATA
>NW_015346885.1:0-204 GCF_001447785.1 Gekko japonicus
AGCTTAGAGGGAACACTGCTGCTCACTCCGCTACAATGCAAAATGCTGAGGTGAGCCAAGAACTGGAAAATGACAGAGGCCTTTCAGACCGGGGGAGGGGGGAATGAAAGCAAGCCATTTTGGGGGAGGGAATACGTTGCAGAAACAGCGAGGGAGGGGTTAACATAGAAAAACTAGGACCACAAAGGATTGATAATGAAGATG
>NW_015346886.1:0-204 GCF_001447785.1 Gekko japonicus
GCGAGTCACCCTCATCCACTGTGCTCAGCCCCCGCCCCAGTCGGAAGCAGTGGCTGCAGGGGCAGCGGAGGGAACTCGCCTGTCATTTCCACAGGGACAGGCCTGGAGCTCACCGGGTGCAACTCCAGCGTGGGAGAGGCGCTAAAGCTGCCCACGCATGTGACGCAACAAGACACTGCCGGAGCAGAGTAGTCGGGCCCAGCC
>NW_015346887.1:0-204 GCF_001447785.1 Gekko japonicus
TCAAATAAACTCCAAGATTTCATGGTTAAAATATTATCAACTAAATAACTTAATAGACTGGACAGTAAAACAGGGAACCTTCTCTAGACCCAAAACTAGCTTCGAACTTACTCTGGACAAACTCTCTGATAGCCCAAAGGGTCTGTTGTCAATCGTATATAAAACCTTGATGGACACTGAAAAGGAAAAAACAATGGCCAATAA
>NW_015346888.1:0-204 GCF_001447785.1 Gekko japonicus
GTCTGGGTAATGGTCACCCATGTGGCTGGTGGTGAAGTCAGTGCCTCCTTTCAACATGGCCTCTGGGCCCAATGGTTAGAATGCTGGGCTTGGATGTGGGGGCTGTGGGTTGACCCCTGGGCTCTGCCTCTTCTTGCCTTTCTATTTTTACTTTCGGGGGGGGAAGGGGTTGGATCTCAGAGTGGGAATAGCTACAACATTTTT
>NW_015346889.1:0-204 GCF_001447785.1 Gekko japonicus
TACTCTACATGGGGCAGCCCTTGAAGGCACACCGAAAACCTTCATGGGCACAACACACAGTAGCTCCGTTCCTGACTGGTCCTTGCCACAGGTACTCTATAATCCTGATTGCTTCTGGGCTTAATTTGTGTGTTTGATTACCTTGAAAGTCTCAAAGGATAAAAGAACATGCATAAAAAGAATAAAAGAACATGAAAGACACTG
>NW_015346890.1:0-204 GCF_001447785.1 Gekko japonicus
TGAACCACAAACCGCACTGAACCGCAAAATTCATGCCCAACCCTAATTAGGAATATGCTCCATGATCCCACATGGAAGAAAGCTGTCTTGTTCTGTGTGGTACATGAATTTTATAGGAGCTAGATGTTTGAACAGGATGAGTTCATTGTCACAGATAAATGCTCTCATGGAATGACATAGCTATTGGGATGTTTGGTTAATATG
>NW_015346891.1:0-204 GCF_001447785.1 Gekko japonicus
CTGAAACCCCTGTGAAAGCAATATCAAGTCTTGTGTTCTTTAATAATTTTAACTCTTTCTCAGCATTAGCTAACACCTCTTCGAGATTTACTTGTCTCAACGCGGCCTTCATCCCCTCAAGACCCTTTTCTATGGATTGTTTCGAGTTGGCGCCAGCCATAGCTGCTCTTCGGGGTGGTTCAGTTGATCTGAATAAGAACAGAA
>NW_015346892.1:0-204 GCF_001447785.1 Gekko japonicus
TTTACTTGTTGGGATGGCTGGAACTAGCATCAGGTCTAAACATATTAACTGCTTCGGAACATAAAATAAACACCCAAGTACACGCCAGGGTATTGGAGCCATGCTGTGGCTGAGCAGCTTCCAGTGCTGCCAATCTCCAGGTGGAGCCCGGAGATCACCCGTCATTACAACTGAACTCCAGGCAATAAAGATCAATTCCCCTGG
>NW_015346893.1:0-204 GCF_001447785.1 Gekko japonicus
GAGCCAGGGCCTTAAAAGTTCTAGTTCTCACACAAGGAAGTGAGTTCCAAGAGACCCAATAGAAATTAAAGGTTAAAAACAGCTGCAGGCATGTTAATCCCCAGTTTAAAGATGCCATTAGAAGAAAAGCATTGATTTTAAAATTTGCTTAAATGGTGGGAACCCTCAGTGAAACATTACACCACTTACAGGAAAGGAAGAAGA
>NW_015346894.1:0-204 GCF_001447785.1 Gekko japonicus
GCAAATCTCAACCAGCACTGGCTCAGTTAACGTAGTTTGGATTATGTGTATACCAGTCCAACAACGGACCCACACACTTCTCAGAGACCTACACACTTCCAGGGATATTAAAGTGCTTATGGAGCTTCAGCACCAGGTTAAGCCATCACTAGGTAATTCTTACGTGAGAATTGTTCTCCGCTCCCTCCAGGTGAGTCTCTGAGA
>NW_015346895.1:0-204 GCF_001447785.1 Gekko japonicus
GTTTAACCCCTTAGGAGGCAACATTTCTAATCTTAACCTAGTATTTCCGCTGCCTTCCGGTGACTTATCGTCTCCCCCTTAATTCATTTAGAAGGTTCCTCAAAATTCTACTTGCCCATAGATTCTGTGCACGTTACGGTTTCTGCACGTGGTTTAATCGTTGCAGTGAACTAGGATGAAGAAGAAGAATAGGAGGAGGAGGAG
>NW_015346896.1:0-204 GCF_001447785.1 Gekko japonicus
GAGTTTGCACAACAATCCATCCTAGCCAACATAAATATATACTGCCTTTCCTTGGTTTAATCCTATCCTTCTTGAACTCTCAATTCAATGATTAATAAGGACTGATGCTTAGCAGAGGTGTCCTTCATGACTGCCTTAGTTTTAACTATTCCAGGTCCTGGAGGTACAGAGATAATGAGAAATTTCAGACAGATGATATAATCC
>NW_015346897.1:0-204 GCF_001447785.1 Gekko japonicus
TCCCAGAGCTCCTGGGCCTCACTCAACTTGCTGGGCTTCCAACACGCCAATTAATGCCGCATCCAGGCAGGCAATATTTGGAGCAGCTGCTCAATGACCACTTGGTCCGTGATCCTCCGGCTGTCGTCTGATGTGGGGCGTAACCACCTTGTGGCCAAGTCTTTGAGCACTGCTATTACAGCACTGGGTGGGGCACCCACCATC
>NW_015346898.1:0-204 GCF_001447785.1 Gekko japonicus
CAGACATCACCCTGCGCTCCCTGGAGAAACGGTGAGATAACTATGTACAAGACACATTGCTTATTAGTTGCTAGGAATCAGTACCAAATTCTACCAAAAACTAAATCAAAGTTGAAATTTCAAGTTCCTCAAATGCAGAAAATATGGGAATGAGCCAAATTGTCATTTTCATCACTGGGACTACTGAAAGTGTATCTGGAAAGG
>NW_015346899.1:0-204 GCF_001447785.1 Gekko japonicus
AAATGAGTTTGACACCCCTGATCTAGACTCCTTCTAAGTGGTTGGAATTCTGAAAGATGGTCACTGGGCAGCAAACACAGGGTCGTTGGGCCTCTTTTGGCACTGAGAACTTACTGGACGATAGGAGCTAACTTCTGAATCATGTGATACATGTCTTTGAGCATGTGCAGAGTGCATGTCTTGAAAATTCACACAAAAATGCCC
>NW_015346900.1:0-204 GCF_001447785.1 Gekko japonicus
TGGCTGAACCTTGTATGTACACAGCATGCGCTCTACCACGGAGAGACGTGTAGTTTCTGAAAAACATGGGGCCAGTCTTCCAGAGGTTTTTTTGGGTACCTTTTCCTCCTTCAGCAACACCTTAATGCCCGCCTCTCACATCTTTCAGCAGGGTTCTTCTGTGTGATTGTTTGAGTGCCAAATGCAACCATGGCAGAAGTGCGC
>NW_015346901.1:0-204 GCF_001447785.1 Gekko japonicus
CATATTGATCAGACAAACAGAATAACATACTGATCAAATTCATTTTAAGGACTCCTGTGATAATATATAATGTGCATACTTGAAGGTACTACAAATATGCACTGCAAACGTGTGCCAACTTCTGACAGCTTATTATATCAATAGGGAAGGGAAAGATCAGTAGTGGAGACAGTAATGATCACAATAACTGTGTTTATTGGAACA
>NW_015346902.1:0-204 GCF_001447785.1 Gekko japonicus
GCTCCTGCAGGAAATGACCCCTGACCACGTGGCAGGTTGCAAGAGACAATGATGGTGACACTTGGGTCTCAGGGCCTTGGGAGGATGGAGCTGTTTGATATGGATCCGTGGAGCAGAGACTGCCTGCTCTTGCCCAGATAGGATGTTACAGAAAAGGGAAGAAGTCAGTTCACCCCACAGTGGTGTTCAAGATGTCCACAGAGT
>NW_015346903.1:0-205 GCF_001447785.1 Gekko japonicus
CGGAGATGAGCACCGCAACCCTAGAGTGTCCTTAGGACTGCAGTCAGTCTCTGGCCTGACAAAGTTATAGATTTTAAACTGGTTACACCTACTAATTTCAATGGGCATAAAATAATCTACTATGGCACAAATTAGCATCCAGCTGTTAACCAAACCAATCCCCTTGTCAGGCTCATCAAACTGGGGCTATCATACTTTGGTCACA
>NW_015346904.1:0-204 GCF_001447785.1 Gekko japonicus
TCGGCTGGGGCGGAGGTTCAAGCGCTGCTGATAGATTCTGCGTTGTTCTGGAGCGCTCTCCTTGTCCTGGCAAGGAAGGGGAGAGAGTAAAATCGTGGCCAAAGGGGACAGCGCAGCCACCAGGTTTTATGCATATTTACTCAGACACCTGCCCAAAGTTCCCATCAGAGCAATGCTGATTGCCTCCCTCCATTCCCCCCCCCC
>NW_015346905.1:0-204 GCF_001447785.1 Gekko japonicus
CCTGGAGCTGGCAACCCTAACCCCCACCTCATACCTTGGAGGCATCCCAGTTGTTACCAAGGGGTGCTTTTTATCTGAACTCTTTTGTGGGGAGCACTCCCCCACAATAAAGGAACATGGTTGCTGCCAAGATAACTGAGAAAGTAGCCCTACAAGGTGCCAGTACTAATGCAGGATTTGCTTCTTCTCTTTCTTTGCCTCTAT
>NW_015346906.1:0-204 GCF_001447785.1 Gekko japonicus
CCTTTCCCCAACCTATGGCTGTTTGCCAGATGTTGGCATGACAACCTACATGCATGTGCACTGTGCGCATGCAAATTGTACATATATAGGTTGTGTCCCCACCATAGGGAATGCTGCTTTTTGAGCTCTGCATGCATGACAACCCAAAAGGGAGGGAGAGCTAGTGTGTTGGGTTGTGATGACTGAGTGGAGGAGGAGGAGGAG
>NW_015346907.1:0-204 GCF_001447785.1 Gekko japonicus
AGGAAGGAAGGAAGGAAGGAAGGAGGTAACATGTCATAGATTCAGCAGGTCCTGGGCTTGAAAAAGCTGAAGAATATTAGCCTAACCCATGAGTTCTCCCGGCAGCTGGCATCTCCACCAAACTGCTTCCCTAGCAACTTTGTCACCAGATCTCCTGTTCACTGGTTTCTCTTTTGCCTAAACCCATTCATAACCTACCTGAAC
>NW_015346908.1:0-204 GCF_001447785.1 Gekko japonicus
TGGACAGTGTAGATTAGGTTACCAAAAGCCCAGGCCGCAGCCCTCAGAAGACTCTGTATGCATCAAAGATGTACAGCTGTTACATGTGCTTACAATCGATACCCTCCACATCTGGTCCCCCTCAGACAGACAGCTTGGACTGCAACCATGCCAGTCAGAAAGCACGATATAACCTACATACAAAGCCAAGAAGCAATGTGAGCC
>NW_015346909.1:0-204 GCF_001447785.1 Gekko japonicus
ACTCCACAGCTTAGAGGAAGCATCGCTGGCAGCCAGCATTTAGGGTATAAGACATGCAGGTTTAGGTAAGCCTGGGGTCTCGGATTCTGGCAAGCTTTGCAGTTTGTGTGCACAGTCGAGGCCCAGCTGATGGCAGCTTAGCTTGCATTTTCTGTAAGGGTTTGTTTTGTATTTTTGTGTTTGTGTGTGTATGCCTGGAAGTCA
>NW_015346910.1:0-204 GCF_001447785.1 Gekko japonicus
GAGGTTGAAAACCCTAGAGAAGTCTTTTCCTAGAGATTTCAGGACAAGCTTCTTTGACCTGACCTTGCCAGGGGGAGGAGAAAGAGACAGGAAGGTCTGTTTTGGACTGATTCTATTAAAGCAAACAGGTCTGCAAGTCTGAGCAGAAGCTTCTGGGCAACAGGAACTCTTAATGGTAGCCCTTTAAGCTAAATAGCTTGCCTT
>NW_015346911.1:0-204 GCF_001447785.1 Gekko japonicus
TGGGGTTCGGGGCCAACAGATTCCCCCCCCCCGCCAACTGTGCGCTGTGCATTCTTGCTCTGCGCCTCTCTCCGTGTGGCTGCCTATCTTGGTCTACCTGTGTGGCAGTCTACGAAGGGACGGTTGTTTAATCAATATACAAGAATTATTTTTATTTTTGTTAATTATGGTCTACCTTTCTCACGGGGACTCCAGGCAGATTAC
>NW_015346912.1:0-204 GCF_001447785.1 Gekko japonicus
TAAAATTAAGACTCACCTCTTCTTCCTCCTTCCAGAAAGCATATATCAGGGCCACATCTATCCCAAGACTCAAACTACATCATCCAATGAGCTCAGAAACACCCAGCATGCGTCCAGTTTGGCTTGTTTCTTGGGTCAAACTAAACATTACCGTGTCCTTGGGTCCAACCCATGGATGCCAACACCATGTTAATTTGGCCATTT
>NW_015346913.1:0-204 GCF_001447785.1 Gekko japonicus
TCAAAACATTCTCGATCCATGAAACGATGCTTGGGCCCTCGAGATGTCCAGTGGGGTTGGACCAGGATTGGTGAACTCGTGACAGAAACCGAGAGGAAGCATTTGCTTTCCTTTAACACGGTCTGGTAAGAGTTTAAACAGCTCAAGAATGGTTAACAGAGGCCTGCTCTGAAATGCTCACAAATTAACTACCCTTGGGTTTGC
>NW_015346914.1:0-204 GCF_001447785.1 Gekko japonicus
GCAGCCCACTTCTGAGCCTAGCCAGTGGCATGCACATGGCTGTGATCAGAACACACTCCCCTGCCTGCCTCCCCAGGGGCCAGCCCAGGCAAACAGCAGCTTTCCAGTGAGAATGCAGGCAAGGATGAGGAGGGGCCCACATTTCCACCCACTGCACAGATATGAGCCTAATAGCCCAGCCTGAAGCGCAGCATGGGCAAGGGA
>NW_015346915.1:0-204 GCF_001447785.1 Gekko japonicus
CCTTTCCTTTTGTACTCTTAGAAGCTCATAGATTCACAAATCTTGAGCATCAGAAGGTGCTTATTCCTTCTTTTTTAGATGCCAGGGCTCAAAGGACTGAGACAGATTTTGCAATCGCTAGAGCAATCTAGGGATCCTTAGCACTGAGCAAAAGAACAGAGAGATGATGGGTTGGATAAAGCCATTTGTTCATGAGTTAGAAAC
>NW_015346916.1:0-204 GCF_001447785.1 Gekko japonicus
CCTTCAAAAAATGTGATGCATACAATAAGACAGAGTAAATCTTATCACTTACCTTAGGGACAAAGACTAAGCAGAGGGTAATGGTACTACAGAATATAATGACGAGTGCCACAATACAGAACTGCACATTGGGTTGGTCCCGGGTGAGAAAGGAAACTGCGGCTCCAATAATGCACATGATGCCCACGTTATAAACACTCATGC
>NW_015346917.1:0-204 GCF_001447785.1 Gekko japonicus
GCGCATGTAACCACCAAGCTCTCATACTGCAGATCCCTGTACGAGCACCTCCTCCATCACACATTTGGAGTGCACACAGGGATTTATCTGGGTCATTTTGCTCATTCGATTCTGCATTTGTTGTCTCCATTTCATTCATTACATCTGTCCAGATTATTGTGTTCTTTAGCCGTCCCACTGGTGTCAACAGGAAAAGCATTTTGT
>NW_015346918.1:0-204 GCF_001447785.1 Gekko japonicus
AACTTGGCTATTAGATATATAGATATGTGAATATGGTATGGTGACTGGTGTTTTGTAGGTATAAAAGATATTCTAAAAAGAAAAGAAAATTGGTTCAATTTATCAGGAACCACACAGCTCAGTCTGCGTTGCAAGACCATTACTATGGTATGGTTGATCTGTGTCATATTGGAAATAAAACAGACATTCACTTGTCATTACTCA
>NW_015346919.1:0-204 GCF_001447785.1 Gekko japonicus
CGCTCCCACAGGAAATGACCCCTGCTCCCTCCATTCTCTCTCCCTTGGTCCCCAAGGCCCACAAATTGAGCACAGCATACCTGTGAGAGACAAAAAGCAGGCCTCTGCCTATACCACCCCTAGGAAATATCCGAATACCACCCTGAGGAAATATCTGCTTGTTCCCCAGCAATGTTTGCATTAAGAATAGCTGACTTCTTCAAC
>NW_015346920.1:0-204 GCF_001447785.1 Gekko japonicus
GGTGATGCCTTCTCGGTTCACATCAAGGAGATGGAGGACAGCTGGGATCTGCTCTTTGCTTTTAGGAAGAGATCCTGTTTGGTTTCAAGAAAGGGAAAGACTTGCTCCCTGTGTGATCATAGTAAATGTTGTAAAATCTTGGAGACATAGGAAAGCCAGTGTCTGTAGCCAAGCCCAGCTGTGATGCACCTGCCCAAAACGGGC
>NW_015346921.1:0-204 GCF_001447785.1 Gekko japonicus
CTGCTTCAGACCAACATGCTACCCACCTGGATCAGTTGAGTTCAGTGTGTGTATTGCATCTGCTGGTCAGAAGGCATTTCTCAACTCATGCACTGTGTCACCTTGAAGAGCATTTCCTGTTCATGTTGGATCACTTACCATCTTCCCTCCTGGAAAGCCAGACTCTTCAGTTTGCTAGGGCACACAGAATAATCTCTGACCATC
>NW_015346922.1:0-204 GCF_001447785.1 Gekko japonicus
TGTGACCGGGGCCATAATGTATTTATTTGCTGTATTTTATTTGAAACATTAGCTGCCTTTCTACCTTATGGGACCTCAAGCTGGCTTACAATGTAAGTAATAATAAAACCACTAGTTAAAAACAATAATTTAAAACTGGTGCTAGGCAAAAGAATTAATCAAATGCCGTTGGCCATAGCTCAGTGGTGGAGCATCTGCTTGGCA
>NW_015346923.1:0-204 GCF_001447785.1 Gekko japonicus
AGCGTTTCTTACCTGGCTATGATATTTTACATCACTTGAAGCATCGAAACCTTCTTCAAAGGCAAAGTGTGTTACAGTGGTCTGACCCACTACTTGCATGGTCTGTTGCCGTGGTGATCCTAACAGGGTGGGGTTTGGTCGCTGTGGATTCCTTTGGATAGGGAGTGGGGAGGACCAATAAGCCTGAGTTTTGGGCACATTGGA
>NW_015346924.1:0-204 GCF_001447785.1 Gekko japonicus
TTCTGAACAGTGGGTAGTGTAAACCGTTGTTTGGCACAGTGACTGAATTGATCTCGTGTATGGACTTGCCCAAAGTCTTTGTCCTCTGGGGAATGCCCAGTGAAATCCCCAAAGCTGGATGTGCTTAGAAGGGTAGTGGGAGCTAAGGGTTTTTTTTTCATTGATAGAGGGGGAGGTCTTTAGTGCCACACAAACGTAAAAAAA
>NW_015346925.1:0-204 GCF_001447785.1 Gekko japonicus
TTTCAAGAATTGACAGTGCTCAAGATAATCATGTCCTTGAACATGTGCTGTCTTTTACAGTCCACATTAATAGATATTTTGCATCCAATTGAACTCTGACTTGGATTCTACCAACTATCAGTGGAAGGGGCATGGATTTCCCTCATGTGTCTCTTCCTACAGCAATCCCTTTTGGCCCCTGGAAAGATGATTCCTAGCATGGTG
>NW_015346926.1:0-204 GCF_001447785.1 Gekko japonicus
GATTTGTTACTGGACTCAAACCTAGGTCAAATTTGTTCTCTTTGGATTATAGGTAATAATACCTTCAGCTAAATGGGTAAATAGTTTGAAAGTTATAGGTTATGTAACAAATGATGCCCAAGTGTTTCACTTTTAAGATTGGGGGGGGTGTGTTTATATAAAAGCAGCTGTGTTACTTTAGATTAAAAAGCAGTCTATTACTTT
>NW_015346927.1:0-204 GCF_001447785.1 Gekko japonicus
GGGGAGTCCCCTGAGTGTATTTAAAACCCTTATCTTGTCTGTGAGGCCCAAGTGTTGTCACATTCATGATTTGCAGGAGCTCTTCATTTTGCAAGTAGATGCCGTAGTAATGGGAGTCGTCGCCAAATGATGCAGCGAAGACCCCTGGCTTAGAAGGATCTAAAAGGGGGATTAGACAAATATGGAAGCCACGACAAATAAATA
>NW_015346928.1:0-204 GCF_001447785.1 Gekko japonicus
CTCTTGGGGATGCTGGTGTCTTGTCAGGACATGTTTTCATGCGAGACCTCTACAAAGGTTTCTGTTACCTTACAAAAGGGACATTGCGAGCTGGAGGCTCAAGTTAATTTGTCTGACAGAGACACTAAAAGCGGACCTAAGTTGGTGGCTCTCTCCACAGATTTTTGCCCACAGATTCGGGAGCCTACAAGGACACTAATGACC
>NW_015346929.1:0-204 GCF_001447785.1 Gekko japonicus
TCTATCTCATGGGCAGGCTAAGGAGTGGGATGAACCAGGCAGAATGGAAGGAAAGAAGGTGCCAGCTATGATGGAAAAAACATTGCTGTCCTCAGCCAAAAGCCTGGTGGAACATCTTTGCCTTACAGGCCCTGCGGAATTGCATTAAGTCCCGCTGGGTAGGCTGAGGAGGCTGATGGTAGGCTGAGGAGAGGAGGGAGCCCC
>NW_015346930.1:0-204 GCF_001447785.1 Gekko japonicus
TCTTTTACATGGATAGACCGCATTTCGATTTTAAGAACATTTGTCCTCCCTAAATTTATGTATTTATTTCGCTCATTGCCACTACCTATTTCAAATAGTATGTTAACTCAATGGCAAAACGATATTAATAAATTTTTATGGAATTATAAACGTCCGAGAGTTAGTTTTAATGTTATGAAAAAACCTCAAAATAAAGGGGGCATG
>NW_015346931.1:0-204 GCF_001447785.1 Gekko japonicus
GACTGGCCCATGATCACCCAGTGAGTTTTCATGGCAGAGTGACCTTCAAACCTAGTTCATCTTCTGTCTCTCAAAAGAAGAAGAAGGGGGCAAAAAGGTTGACACAGCATTAAGTGAATTGTAGCCAAGGATTATGGAAGAATACCAGGCATCTTTTCTAATTTTCAAGCCCATATCCACATCCAATTATTTAGGCCTACATAT
>NW_015346932.1:0-204 GCF_001447785.1 Gekko japonicus
GTCAAATGAACTTTCTGATTAGTGCTCCAAGCTATAAATCTGGGTCAGCTTTTGTTTCAAACTGATTTGTTATTTACTTGAGCTTCGACCTGTGCTGGGGGAGATTGGTAATGAATGGGTTGGATTCATGGCAGCCCCACCAGGGGGGAAAAATCACCCCACAAGGCACAAAATCCAGGCTACAGGCCTGTATCAATCACATAA
>NW_015346933.1:0-204 GCF_001447785.1 Gekko japonicus
TCCAGGAATTTCCCCAGCCAAAGTTGGCATCCATACTGCAAACTAGTCTATTATATGGAGATAAGGTTTGTGTCTTCAAAGAGGTAGGCTTTCCTTTCTCTGCAGACTTTGGATGCCTCAGAGTCTGCCTTGTGTAAGAAAGTAGGCTTGCACAGTAAGGCTTGCACACTAGACCGGGAAGGCGGGATAGAAATCTAATAAATA
>NW_015346934.1:0-204 GCF_001447785.1 Gekko japonicus
GGGACCTTCTGCGTGCCAAGCAGATGCTTGACCAGTGATCAACGGAGCCTACTACCTCCTCCCTCAACAGAACTACAATTCCCAGAAATCCATGGGAAGAAGGAATGGCCGTTAAACCAGTGCGTGGTACAAAAGGATACCAGCTTGGGCTCTAATAGGGTGAGACCAAAATGGGGCACAGACACGTGGGAGATGCCGTCAGAG
>NW_015346935.1:0-204 GCF_001447785.1 Gekko japonicus
TCCGTCCTTTCTTTGTAATGTCTTCCTTCTCCCACCTTTCTGTTGCTCACAACTTTTAAATATCTCTCTTATGGGTGGCCTCTAATGAAGTGAGCTCTGATGCAGGAAAGCTCACACTGGAATAATTTTTTTGTGTGTTTCAACTGCCCCGTGGCTCCTGTTTTTAACAAAGATGATCACGGATGCACAGAACAAACTCACGCC
>NW_015346936.1:0-204 GCF_001447785.1 Gekko japonicus
GTGGGGCAGGGGAGACAGATCCTGGTCTCCTAGAGCGCCGCACTGGAGGTGAGATAGCCGCAAGCCCCTCACAAGGTGATGCAAACACTGAGGCCAGGGCTGCTTCGGAAAAGGTGAGGCAAGGCAGAGGCTGTTGCCCAGGTGAGCTCCAAGCATGGCAGAGCAGAGGGCCTCCGTGAGGCAACGAGGACACTGGCTGAGCAT
>NW_015346937.1:0-204 GCF_001447785.1 Gekko japonicus
AGGTGCACACACACTCACACACATATACACACACACATGGACGTATAAAAATACCGAAAACAAACAAACACAAGGTAAAGGACCAACTTTCAGGCTAGGCTGAGTTGAAACGAAGCCTTTTTTTGCCACTGCATTGACTTGCTTCTCGACATTCCTGGTAAAAACAAAGCTATTCACTCAATCAGCAAGCAGATTACAAAATAT
>NW_015346938.1:0-204 GCF_001447785.1 Gekko japonicus
GAGCCAGCCTTTCCTCTCACCTCTGTTGGCTCTGTGCATCCAGGTGCAGTCCTTTTGTGCCTCTCAATCTTCCACCAACTTGGGCAGTAGCCCTCAGTTTCCAGCTCTCCTCCCACTCCTAACCTTAGGTTGTCTCCCTTAGAGATGGTGCCCAAGGAGTTCTGGTTGATATTTCACCTCTCGTACCCTAAGGGGTCTTCTGTT